>NW_010263736.1:20811-33279 GCF_000690775.1 Eurypyga helias | reverse complement strand
CAAAACACAGGTTTGGCTAAGGGCTGGGGGATATTTTTCTAAAAATAAGTACCTTTACTCAGACTTAGAGAAATCAAATAAAGCCCTTACAAACAGATCAAAACTTAAGCCTTAAGGAGCTAGGTACCTTTTAGCACCAAGGTGGGTTTGAGCCTCTGGCCAAAGATTGGCATTGAGTGATTTTATGGTATTTACTGTCAGCACATTTTGCTGGTGATGCTTTTCTAGGCTTCTTTCCCTTAGTTTAACATAATTATTTAAATACTCAGGCTCCAAATTCTTTAGCTGGTTAAAAGCTACTTGGGTGTCCTGTTTGCAGAGGAACTGCATATTTGGTCTGTTGCATCTCTCAGCATTTGCTGCTGTAACGTACTATTTCCACAGTAAAAATGTTCCCAATGTGTTCCTAATATATCTTGAGGTCTGCTTGGTCATCCTCACAGTCTACAGCTTGCAATTTCTTGTGAAATATGTCATAACTGTCAGCTGCAATCAATCAGAAAAAACATAATCCTAGCTATGGTCATAAAGAAAACAGGCATAGGGTAATAGCCTCTGAAGCCTTGGTCTGCTTTTAAAAATGCTATGCTTTACTTTAGGATCGATATGGGCACAGAGAGATCGAGTCAGTATTAATGAATATTTCTTTGTAGGTTAAAAAGCCTTACATAGTTCAGTAGGAGTATGTCTTTGTTTTGACTTGAGAGCCACAGGTAGAGTATTGATTGGATATTCGCTACAACCAACATTTAAGCAAAATCACAGCTGTTCAGATACAGTAAGAAAGCAAAGACCCTCAGCTTGTTTATGATGCAATCATAAACAAGCTGCAGATCTTCACAGATATGTTGCATAGACCAGCAAGGATCTTCTACAAGCATTCAGCAGCTCAAATTTGGCCTGTCAGCACCAATCAAGGACATGATTGATCCTCTATACACAACCTGCCTCTAAGTTTTTGTAATGGCACAGCTGGCAAAGAATTAGTCCTTGCCCACCCTCTACGAGACATTTTGTAGACCTTTACCATCTCTTTAAGCTTTTGAGGCTGAAAAGTCCCTGCCAAGTTGGTTATTCCTCTTATGGAAGCCGTTCTTCAGCCTTACTGACCTTCTCTTCACCTTTCCCAATACTAGTATACCCTTTTTGAGAAGAAAGGGATTGGAATGGCATCCTCTAGTCAAAGGCACTGGGGTTTTATCATGGAGAAGGGGGAGGGAGGTATTAGAAACACAATGCAGCAAACAGGACACACAAAACCCTTAAGCATTTAGATTATTAGAAGTCTGAGTCTGGTTTTTAGCCCAAAGTGGGGGTGGGGAGGACAGTAAGAGACAACTTGACAGTGGCAGTACGTTTTCCCTGTTTTCATAGAGGTTATCAAAATGACCTAGGAAAAGAATTTATGGGGAGCTGAGGCTTTCTTTCCATATTTTTATTATTAAAGAATGCTGAAACATTCTTGTTGCATTTATTTTTGGAAATGTTTTGTAGAGCAAATTCTATGCAATTAAATAGAAGTCTAAATCCAGTGCTGAAAACATTGCCTCTATTCAGTTTTACCTTTTGATCTTCTGACAAAGGGAGGGGACTGATCCTTTAATTGTTTTAACCTAAGGAGCAATCCCTTTTTCTGCTATGTACAAAACCTTGCACTAGCTGTAAATGTTGTAAAATGCTTCAGCACTTCAATCTAGACTGAGATCCTCTGTTTCAACAAGTCCAGAATAGGTGTTGTTTGTGCTGATCTGAGTATATCTCCTGTTTTGGCAGAGCTGTCCTGGGCTGGCTGCAGTGCAGGTACTTGCTGCTCTGACGTGAATCTCAGCAGAGAGATGTGTACCACTCCAGCTCTGCCTGGCTGTGGGGCATCTTGAGTAAAGTGATATCTTGGTTGTCATCCCTCTTCACATATTTCACTTTCATGTATTTATTTCGTCTTGAATGCCTACCATCCACAGTGTCCTGTAGCAAGGAGTCTCATCGTTGAACTACTTGCTGAGTGGCGACTGAACTCTGGCTTTGCAAATCTCGCCCAGCTCTTCTCTTACTACCCTGGCCATCATACATGTTTGTCACCTTGCTCAAAACTGCTTCCAGATCGCTTATGATTATGGTATGCAGGAGCCATGTGGGTCTCCATGGGATACCATTCATGACCTTCCTTCACTCTGATGACTGTTACATTTATCCTTGTTTCTTCCAGTCAGATTTAATCCAATTTTACACAAGAAGTTGCCTATCACAGTCGTTTAGAGAGCTGAGGGAAGGGTGTGTAGGAAGAGGCCTGAAGTCTATGTTTCATCCACTGAGGTTAGATGTTGCAAGGGACATATTTTCCCAGGCACAACTGCTGAGCTCTTTTTTAGAGGCCTTTCATAACCTGCAGCTGTGCCATGAGCAGGTCAGGTTTCTCCTGTCTCTATTTCACTCTTCTGTCACCCTTTTTAAGAGAACGATGTACATGTGTTATTTTTAAGTGCTCCATAGAGCGTTCATGTTTGAGAAGGTAAAAGCACTAAGCACATCTTCATTCTGAATGTAAACTAGCATTTCAGTTGCCAGTGTGGTCAAGCTGGCATCTTTCTGAAACAAAAATACTCTCTTTCAAATGCATTAAAGATCCATGCTTGACACCAGGGCAAGCTTCACCTTGTGTGTCACTGAGAAGAGACCTGCCATCATAAAAGAAATAATACAGTTGTTATTTTTAAGGATACTGGTATTTTAAGGATAATAGCTGCCATGCTGTATTTATTCAGGAACATCATTTTAACATCTGAAAGTAAATCTATGGCTAGTGGAATTTAGATAGATAAATCCAGCATTTGCAGTGGCAAGCTAAATCTTGCTAAAATAATAGGAAAACAAGTAATTATTTTTAGTACCAAGGAGAAATAATAGGGATTCCTTGATTCGTCATTCTCTTCCTATGAAATGGTGTTGTCTATGGGGAAGAGATTTCAATAACAGAGAGACTGTGGAGGAGAAGAGAGGCATTCAGGAGAGTGCAGGATGAAATTGAAACAGTCCATCCACCTGCAATTCATATCCCTGTGGATGTTTCCCTTAGCAGTCGCTAATAGATGAACTGAGAAAAGTTCTTAACATGGAAACTGTGCAGCTAGGAAGAGCACCAGTGATGTGGGAATGCACGGTGAGCAATGGCAGTAAACAGGAATGTTTTACAGGACTTGAATAAAATGTGTAAAGTGCATGACAGTGCAAGGTCTGCAAGCAGGGGCCTGTTGCTCACATTCATCTCATGGGTGCTCCCTTTCTTAGTGTGCTGTGAGGTTCATCCTCTTGCACAGTCAGCAGCAATTCCAGGAGCTGGTTTCTGACCACTGGAAATTCTCAGCAGAGACATTCAGATAAGAGGAAGACATGGCCAAAGGGGATGAACAGGAGGTTTAGCTTCTTTGCTTGGTGCTAGAATAAAACAAGGTGAGGATTTTTTTGTCTTTGTCACTTTTAATGTTATTTCAAAACATAGGTATTTAAAATTTAAATGTGCACTTCAGTATGTAAAAAGGAGGCAATGCTCCACTGACCACAGTGGGAGAGAAGTGGGAGCATATGGCATAGACCCAGCGTATTTCTGTATTTCGGTATAGTTATGTCAGCCCAAGTCTAGCTGGTGCCCTGGGAACAGCGGAGTACATGCCATTTGCATCCAAGACCCCTCCTTTGGGAGATATTGTTTTCCCAAGGCTGCCAGATAAGCTAGCTGTGTTTGGCACTCACACTGCTTTTTGGAAAATACAGCACATATTGGATAGCAGAGAGAGTATTTATTTTTACAAAGCTCATAGTCAGATCCAGAGGTGAAAAAAAAAGGGTATGATCAAGTCTCCAAGTGGTATTCCTTAAACGGCTTCTGACTGCTCTGGCATCCAGGAGTATCAGATATCTCATTACAATTTCAAACGCGCCTTTGGATGCATCCAAATTAATCCAAATATTTGGTAGGGACCCTGTTTCTTATTAGGCTATGTGTGCTAATTAGGGGATGTAACAGTGCATATCTTTTTATTTTTTTAATATTCTCTGATATTTCAGCTGTGTCCCATTAAGCAGTGTAAGTACAGTGCCTATGAGGATATAGATGAGTAAGGAGGTAAAAGGCACGCTAGATCTTGCTAATGAATTTGTCAAGAAACATAAAGTGACAGACGTAAGTTACTTGGTGTTTTGCGAAGCAGCAATGGTTCAGCAAGACATTTTGCAGAAAAGCTTTCAATTTCAAGGAAGTTTTGCCTTCACGAAGAGACTCAATTTCATTCCAGGACAATTTGTCTCAGTCAATAAAAATAGCACCACGTATGGATGGTCTACCAACATAGAGAGTACTGTGGTCTTAAAGGTAGAAACACTACACACAAAGAACACTTGTCACCTTTCTGCTATGACCTCGGTCAATGAACAAACCGCTTGTCTCTCCCTGCTGTGGATTAAGATCTTTGGGTTTTTTTAAAACATTCTTGGGGCAGGAAAAGAGTTGAAGCAGCCAGCTGTGTGTGAGCAGAATGGCTATTCTTGTTCTGAATCAAAAGAGAGGAAGAAAGTTTTGAAGACAATACCTAAAAAGCCCCCCATCTGGGTGGACTACGCTCATTTTCCATAACCCTATTTGCCTCAACAAGTTGCCCACGTGAAAGAACACAAAGTAAAACGCTCTTTGTGCAAGAAAAAAATACCCAGTGCTTGCACAATGCTCCTTTTGTTAGGAAAGTATGCAGAGTTATTATTATAAATAGATGCAACATCAAGAGGATGCTGAGAATGAATGAATTTTTAATGGCTCCTCCCCATAAAGACGGTTGCAGATATCAAGGTCGGATTTTAAGGAAGTTGCACATTTATCACATGCTGTACATTTCTCAAAGGCCCATGTGAGTGTGCTGTGAGGAATGAGGATGTGCTCTTCTGGTAGTTGTGTGGTGTCTTACAGGATAATCAATACTAATAAAGTATAGCTATTTGTAAAAATAAAGCTATCACTATTTTCTGGCTTTCTTTAACCAAGACAGGATAACTTCATTCACTTATGTTATTTATCTTACACAAAACACTTTTCACAGCATGCCTTTGACATTAATAGAAGCAATTTTAACTGTGCTTTCAAGCTTACTGCTCGTCTTTTTTTTTTTTTTTTTTGGGCTAACTCACCCCTAGCAGTTAAACCCTTCCTGGATGTGAACGTGACAACTGTGATTCTGCTCCTAGGCCTGAAAAGGACTTGTTTGTTGCAATTTGTGTTACGTGGCAAACCTTTTTTCTCTGTGTGTATGTGCTGTGGAGGAATTCAAAGCTCCAGCTTTGCTTTGCTTGAGCTCTGGGCAATCTTAAAGAAAGGAGGAGATCCTTCCTGACCAGACAGCGCTGCTTAGTGGTTGGGTTCATCTGCTGCAAGGGTGCAGGAGGTAAACTTTGCCCTTTGACTTAGAGCAGCCAGGACCCACTGAAGGGACCAACATCCTTGTGTCCGTGTCAGAGGGTGCTCTGCAGTAAGTCTGCGCAGGGCACGTGTCATTTGGGCTTGTTACACAAGCATTACTGCTGCTTGCACGTGAACCTGCAACAGAATTGTTTGTCAGATGCTTTGCAAAATCAGTTGACCTATGCAGGCAACTGGTCCGAATAGTCACAACTCTGCTTCTCTCCAGCTTTATCTCAGTGGAAAACAACCCAGCCTAAGCAGAGTGCAAATTTGCACTAAATGTAGACCATTAAACACCTCAGGTTGAGTAAAAAAGTCCTGGTGTAGCATCTGTTTATCTGATAGTTAATTTTGCAATTTTTTTTTTCCTTCGTCCTGTGTTTTTTGTTTTTTTTTTTTTTAATTCCCCATCTCCAGATTCACCCCACCCTATCCAAGCAGAAGTATTTAAAAACACCTTGCAGCTTTATTTTCATCTGCCTGCATGTGTGACCTGGAAGAGCAGCTCTTTGCAGCGTCATGGGGGGATGTACAGTGTTACTGAGCACAGTGCACGCTTTGTCCAGCAATGAAAAGGGTATCAGCGCTGAGACTAAACACACTACGGTTTTGGAAAATTAATGCAGGGGGGTGAGGGGAAGTAAGCTTTAAAAGTATGTTGCTTGACCACTTCTGCAGTCTTTTAGATGTCGGGGTTTGGGTTTTTTTTCCTCACAACAATTTTCTGGCCTTCCTTATCTCCCCTTATCAGCTGTTAGCTGCTGAGGGGCACTGCGTACGACTTGTTAGCTGACTTCAGCAAGGTCTTCGGGGAAAAACAAATCCCACAGCAACTCTGCTGTGTGCCTGTTTGAGCGGTTTCGCAGGTCTCTTGGGGAAACCAGCATTTTGTTATCCATGTTACGGTATTGTGGCCACTCTGAGTGAAATGCCACCAGGACATCAGCTGTATCATCTTCACATGCTTCCCTTCAGCTTTTTTTGGCTGCTTGACATTATTATGCTGAGCAAGTACTCACTACACTTAGAATAGGAATGCCATCAGTACTATTCATTATCCTTTTAATCTAATTCAAAAAAGCAAAGGAAATTGATTTTTAAGGGAGGCCACTGGTAAAGATTAAGGAGTGATTTTTCACGAACTACTGCACGTATTGCCTTTTAGATTCAGACCTGCAAAGCAGATGGGCATCGCTAAGAACTTTATCATCGCACTTCTATTTGTATTTACTTTGCCTGTACATTGATTTTTTTAATAGCACACACACCAAAACATTTTCTTTCTCAGAGATGTCCCTTACATCACACCCTGACCTGAAGAGATTCCCAAGTGGTATGTATGCCTGAAAGGAGGATGTGTGCCCTCCCACAGTTATCCTGCATTGTTTCAGTCAGACTGAAGAACGGTTTCTCCTTGTATTGCTGAGCATGATGTCACACAGTATGGAATATGATGTTATACAGTGTGGACCCTGGTTATTTCGGTTCATCTGCCCGGCTGTGTCCCCCCTCCAGCCTAATGCCCAATCCCCACGCTATTCACTGCAGGCAACAAAGTGAGAAACAGAGGCTGCCTTGATGCTGTGTAAACACTGTTCAGCAAAAGCTGGAACTTAGTGTGTTATTACAGTTATGGTCAAAAATCTAAACTCCAGCACTGTATGAGCTTCCATGAAGAAAATTAACTCTCTCCTAGCCAGGCCCAGGCCAGCCTGACACTCAGGAGGGGATATTTGCTTTCTGTCTTATCCATAAAATGTATATTGCCAAATTTTGCCTTGGAATACTCACCTTTACCTGCTTTTATTATCCCACAAAAGGGATAAATCAGCTGCACAGTCTAGACATTTTGTCCTTTCACAACCATTTGAAGGGGATGAGCAGCTGATTTAACCACTTTAGGTGAATGCAGTAATTAGATGCTTCAAGACAGATTGTGCATATTAGCAGGGGATTATGGCGTCTCTCGCGTAAATCGATTTACAGTTGTGTAAAGTAGGGGCTCTCAGACTCTCAAATGCATGGTTATAAAAAACAAATTGAAAAGCTCTTCCTCCATTATTCAAGCATGCCTATGGCATCAGGGTC
This sequence comes from Eurypyga helias, assembly GCF_000690775.1. Classification (NCBI taxonomy): domain Eukaryota; kingdom Metazoa; phylum Chordata; class Aves; order Eurypygiformes; family Eurypygidae; genus Eurypyga; species Eurypyga helias. The sequence goes on along the minus strand of NW_010263736.1, from coordinate 25,748 downwards.
CCCTTTTTGAAATTAATCCCTACTTTCATGAATAGTCATCATTGGAAAAATACTCTGCTTGGCTTTGGATTTCTATTAAGATGATGGCATAGCCCTATCAAAAGATGAACCAGTTGGATGGTGGGAGCTGTGTTTTGTCACTGCCTGTGCTATTCCTCGCGATCCCGTCAGCCTTATGAAGTCCCAACCCCAGCACCTCCTGGAACTGAGGCAACTAATATAAATCTTTCTCAGTTTTTAAATTAAAGCCTCGTGAGTGTTGAAAATAGCTTTGCAGCATGATATGAATGCACTCTAAAGATTTTAAAACCAAAAAGCAAATAAAACCAATCTTTTTGTGTTTAACTTGATGGTTTTTGAAGCCTGATATTTTAGTTTCTGATTTATGAGTTTCAGGCTCCTCTTTGTCTGCTGATCAAAAGAGGAAACCATAGCTATGTTTGAAAGCAGCCACAAACTGCGTAATAGATTACAGAGATCATCCACCTAGGCAACTGATTAGGAATAATACTTTCACGTTACTGTATATCTGCACGTGGCTCTTCCTTGTGTGATGTATACTAGAACCAGACCCTAGTCATACGGCAATGTGAACTCCTTTCAATGAGCTAGGGACTTACAAATGTTCTTCATAAATATAAATTAAATCTCATTTAACTCACAGGAATCTTATGATTCCTAACAGTGAGAATTAGGACAAAACTTTAGAGCTAAAATGACACAGCTCAATTGATTTACACCATCTGGGAGACAGTCTGCTGTATCTATTTGCCTCCTATTACAGCATGAAAAGGAAAATAGTCCTTCACTGTTGCATTGACTAATCAAACAAAACCAGAAAAAAATCAGGGGCAGGATTTTGTTGATTTTTGCATTTAATCAAGAGCATACTAAATAGGTCATGGCATCTTTTTGTCTCTTCCTGATGTAAAGCAAAGACTCATCTGATGCTTGTGCTGGAAATTCCAGTACGCCTCCAAAGCAAGAAACAAAACCAAAGAAATAGCCAAAAACATTACAAAGAATAAATTAAACTTCACTGTAAATCTTTTCTTGACAAAATACACATTGCTGCAGAGGATTAGAAGGTGATAAAATCAGTGTATTAGCTCCGAGATTAAAGTAAAATGTTCTTCAGAATCCTATCACATTTCTTTCTTTGGAACCGAATTTGGTGATTTAGCATTATGGTCACCAAATATTTTTGGCTTTTTATTTTATTTTCCTTTGGTCCTTAAGTTATAAAGTTTATAGTGTCTGCTTGATATAGTTCATTTTAACATCATGAATTTGCAATTTACATGAGCCAGGGAAGATAATTCTACAACGCACACACTTTCTGATTAACTGTGTGTGACTTAAGTAGATCTGAGAAATGAGTTTTAAAGAGTGTTTTGAAAGACCTAAATACAGCCATGCTTTATGAAGCAGAAATTACTTTTTTTTTTTTTTAACTAGTCTAATTTCTGATAATCAGTGAAGTCCTTTGTTGTGCAAGGTTATTGCCAGTGGTGGGGGGCGTTTGCCAACGATGGTGGCTGGGAGGAGGGGACACCAGCACCGTACGTTCTGGAGGGGAATTAATGCCACAAAACATCTTCATAATTGTTCAAGAAAAAGCTTGTGGGACCCAGGTCTGAAAACTCATTTGGTGAATATGCAAAATACATAATTTCACACATAAATGTCTAACCGCACAGTGTATTTACATTGTTTAGCTTAATGTGCACATTTCACGCAGTTCCTATGCACTTTTTTTGGAGACATTGATGAGAAATTACCTGAATGGATCCCCTTTTTTTCACCTTGCAATTTGCCAAGTCTTTTTAATCACCCATAACTTGGGCGTGCAATACTTGAATAATGTCAATCAGTCCTTCATCCCTTCGTGATGAGGTTAGATTCATGTGGGACTGGATGGAAGAATATTCTTCTTTTTTTTTTTTTAGTTTTTTTTCCTCCTTGATGTCTTATGTCTGAACTACTTCAGGTGAGGAAGATTTTATTTTAGGAAATCTTCAATAAATCGCTTCATCGCTGGAAATCTTAGTGGGTTATTCAGGAACATTTTACCAGTACCTGCTAATTTCAGTTGTTTAAATGGTGTGCTCTCTAGGCTTTGAGAGTAAGTTGGAAATATGATGTTTCTCTTATACTAGACACAGACATACAGAAACAAAATATATTGGCTTGTTTGCTCTTCTTGGTGATATAAAGCATTGTAAGTCACCTGTGTTAGTGGCTTCATATTAACTGAGACAGTGTTTTAAATAATGACTTTTAGATGTCTCTGTATAAATGAGCAAATCAGTAGAAGATACTTCTACCCTTGTCCTGACAGGTCTAACCTTACTTAGCAACCGTTTTTTACTAGTTTCGTAATAGAATAATTTACATCAATTCATGACACAAACTACAATGATATAATGAAGATGCATATATAACAGTTAAAAATGAAAAATGGGAAAACCTGGGGGAATAAAACATGTTCAGTCCAGGGAAATATAGTCTGATTGTAAGCTTACCTGTCCTTCCAGATGTAAAAGAATATTACTGCACAACAGAAAACTGTTATGCTCGCTTGTCAGAAAAACAGAAGTAGGTAAAAATCAGTTAAATATTAAGAAATAATATATATTTAAGTAAATATTTCTATTATCATTCATAACACATATCTGTATGTAAATATATAACATATAAGTGGGATTGTACAACTGCAGCAGACAGCTTCAGTTCTTATCAATAACCTCCCCAAGAATCACCTTCAACAGGTGTATTTTAATCAGCATTTAGAAACGTCTCCTGGATATCAGTGGGTGTACAGGAGCAATGGACCCGATTTAAATCTAGTTTATACTGTTCATATGGAATACAAATAGTTGTATTGCTGTTCTATTTCCAGCCATGTATATTACCTTCTCATAACCATGTCACCATTTGGGGTCTGTTTCCTTTCCTGTGCTTGTTTCTGCTCTCTCATCATTCATTATGTTTTTGGTGGCTCCAACACTGGGTGCCTTGCTAAGAGTTCTGGGACCTACTGTAGCCTAAACAACATCAGCATCACTGAACTTTAGCCTTTTTAAAGGGAAACTTTTTTGTTTTAATCTGTCCCAGGGAAATCAACACTAACTGTAATGCCTCTCTAGAGAAGATGGTAGGGTTAAATTCCCACTTGTCCACTTTGGTGGCACAGGGAGTCTCCTAGCCCTGGCTGCATCATGCTTGAGCCTAGACAGGGAGAAGTCCTTTGGCCACTGAGCATCCTCCTGGGGCACGACATACAGGAGTTTGCCCTGCTCAGAGTGAGGGAGGGCTTGAAGCTGGGACTCTCGTTCCCTGTGTCTGTGCTCCTGCTGCCAAGGCTCTGTTGTGATTGCATGATGCCTTCCTCCTTTCCAGCAAACCCTGCTGTGAGTGGGGCCTCCCTGGTTTCTCCTGTGCATGTTGAGGGTGGTGCTACACCTGCAGCTCTGACGCAAAGCTGTGATTTAGTGTTTCCTGGGGGCTAGCTCTGCGGACAGATTTTTGGACTGCCTGACCTTCAGCCTACTTTTTCTTATGCCTTATGTTGGACATCTGGCTCTGGATTTTCAATTCCACGCCATGCACTGAGTGTTTCAGCTTTTCAGTGTTTTCCTTGCTGATGCCTAAGCGCTAACATAATTTTTTAGGACCAAATACTGCATCTCTCCATTAAACAAGCACATGTTATTTAAAGGATGCTTTTGTTTACTTGTTTGCCTTGACATGAAACGTGCTTGAACAAAGGTGTTCTGTATTCATTTCTTTAAGCTTAAAATAATGCCAGCAACAAAACCAAGGAAATGCTTTTCAGTTACTTTCTCAATGTACCTCAGGAAGAATTGTTATTGAATAGCCAGTATCTCAAGTTAAGTACAGATTGATTCTTGGAGCCTAATTGGTGAGATTTATTGACAGTACAGCATTTGACTAGTTATAATAGACTCTTATTCATTATACAGTTGATAATTCAACAAGTAGCTGGTTCTAATTTTCAGTGTTTGTTCTACCATTAAGGCTGACTTTATTAGCCTACTCACGCATGTTTAAAAACAATTAACCTTAATTTTTTGAGTGGAATTTGAGAGTTTGGCTATTAAACTTCAAATCTACCTTAACTGCTCCGGGGCATTAGACACACAGCTCCTGAATTCTGGCACCTTATTAGTTCAGCATAGCAGGGTATTCAACAAAGAAACCCCAGGTTTGATTTTTACTTCTGTGCACTTATGGCTTTACTCATGTAAGTAACCTCATCTATGAATGAGGTTCTCTTCTTTCAATTAGTTTCTTGATCAGGCTGTAATTTCTTGTTGTGGTGAAGCATGACGTATGCTAGTGTTTAATTAAAGAATTGCAAACCTCCTCATGATCTGCGCCTACAGAGAGAGGATTCATTTTAGAACATTTCCATAAAAAATTTATAGGTGGCTTTTCAGACAGAGCCCAATTTCTAGGGCTCCAAAATTCTACAAAGGAGCGTTTAGGAAAGGTTTCAAAGCAGATCAAGGTTAAAGAGTTTCCTGATGGTTCAGCTTTGTAGCACTGAGCCTGCTGGGTGTTCTGCAAGGTTCTATTGTACCGATCTGCACTCTGAAAGCACAGCCCTAGCTTTGCATGCATTACACTGGCCATGTTTTCATTAGGGCTTTACAAATTGCCTAATCCAGGTTAGCACTTTTCTGGAAGAGCTTTAATCCTTCTAAAGTTTGCATAATGATCTCAGTACTGTAATTCTTGGGTGACAGTGTGTTGAAGCTCTTTCTGACTTACTTTAATGAAATACCAAATTGACTTCATCATCTTTCAGGACTGAGAATACCATAAATTTCAATGTTTAAAAAAGTGCAGGCCAAATTTACTCCTGGTGTAATCACATTGGCATCTCTAGAGCTAGGTGAGGCGTATATTGA
>NW_010263736.1:0-20780 GCF_000690775.1 Eurypyga helias | reverse complement strand
CCTGCTGAAGTAAATATTAACTCATGTTTGGGAATCTAAATGAAGGAGTAGATTCTACTAAAGACTTACAGTTAAAAAATAGGAACTTTTCACAGTGGTATTTGATCTGAATAATACCCTTTTGTCCTAAGTCTTTGATTAAAACATGATTATCTCCCATGAAAATTCTAAACTAATCAGCTGAAATAAAAAATAGATGAGGATTGCATGAATACTTTATGTGAATGGTAAGAAAGCAAGTCTTTAGTTTTGAGGTATTAAAATTTGCAGGACTGTACAGCAGGTAATACCAGGCTGAGTTCCCATTTCTGTCCTCCTCCAAACATTACAATAAGACAGCACAGACATGAGCTGAAAGGCAATCTCAAGCAGCCATGCAAAACCAGTTCTGAGATGATAAAAATGAGGGATGGTCTGGCAGGCATGCTCACTGAAAAAAAAAAAAAAGACTTCCATAGTAATTCAGAAAACAATTCATTTCCATGGGAAAATAGACTAAGAAACTGAATCACAGGGTGACATTCGTGTATGTAACACAAGTGACTTAAAAAGAAAAAAGGAAATACCATTATTTAACAACTGTCACTCAGTGCAACCAATATTATCTGATGTCTTGCTTATTTATCTACTTGATATTTAATACCTGGGAGTTTGAATATGACTTTTATTCTCAGCAGCAAATACTAAAATGCGATATTTCTCCCTACAAAATCTCTGTGGGCTTTCTCATGTCTCACCTGTGCTTTCCAGGCCTGGCATCAGTGTATCACGTGAAGCATGTATCTTGATGAGCAGTGTGTGTTAATATATGCAATTGTTTGTGCTCACTACCTATGAATGATTAAATGCGTGAAAGAAAACATTTACCCACTTTATTTCTCCAAGGAGTAGTAGAAACCCTACCTTTCATTTGCTGAGTGCCCACAGACATTTTGTAATCCTCTTTGTTTATTGAAATAAAAGGAGATGAGTCCAGGATAACAAAGAGGTTTATATTTTATTTTACATGGGTTTTCTTCATAAAGCATATTCTGTGACCTTTAAAAAAATTATTAAAATGTTGTCTTGGTGCACGTGTAATTGACTTGTGTATTTCAAAGTCCCAATTTTGTGGCACATTATTAACTGATTAGAAGATACACTGTGAGAAACAATAAAGGGTATTAAAGTTGCACTTATGGGAGGTAGTAGCTGACTCCTTAAGTTATCTGTGTGGCAGGTTAAGGTTTATCTTGCATGAGCATGCATGTACCACCTTACAACCTTGTGTAAGCAACTCACCCCAGTCTGGTTCAACAGGGCTGCTTCATCTTGCATTGGGCATCTCTCAAAAGAGAGGCTGAGGTGACAAAGGCACTGTCCCCTCCCAGAACACAGCCAAGCTGTGGTTACCAGGTCCGGATTTCTTACTGAAGCAAACAGGGGAATTGCAACTACTGACAGATGCTTTTTTACCTGAGGAGCTCCAGAAGTAGCCAGATAGACAGTTGGAGTCCCACACAGCCTTTAAACATTGCAGCCATATTTAGAAGCCAAAACCTTCAGCCTGGAGACGATCCCTGTGCCCGTGACAAAGGCCTCTCATGCTGAAAAGGCTATCATGCAGTCCCATGTTGTGAATAGTGAATAATCACTTCATTTTCTCTGTTTTCAGGAGATTTGTCCTCACCAAGATGAGAGTCATTCCAAAAGGAGCTTTCGCAGGACTTGGTGACCTAGAGAAAATGTATGTATTTTGTCAATATTTACTGGGAAACAACTATGTTACTTGAAAGAGCCATTTCTGATTGCATCTCCTTTTACAATCTGTGAGCAAGCCCCTAACTCTGAGCTTCATCTATTCTCATCTTTCTGGTTTTTAGTTTTTTTGTTTTGGTTTTGTTGGGTTTTTTTTATAGAAGCTTTTTTTAAAGACCATATTCTAAGACCCCGTTGTGATAAATACATTTCATATCAGCAAGCAGCCAGTGCTTGCTCAGAGGGTTGGTTCAACATGGAGCATCATTGGAGTTAATAAACACACTGCCATAGCAGATCATGGGAAATGATTATTTTGAGAATTTCGTAATAGATTGGAATCAGTCAGTGAAAGATTAGGGAGGAAAGAACTCCTGTTCATAACAGGGCATCCAATTCTCTTTTCACTAATAGTGATTAGTATTGCTTTGTGCATGTTCAGAGTCAGCTGGCAGGATGCGTGAGAGAAGTATATTACAGGAGATAGATCTGAAAATCTTAGCAGATAAAGGGTGTAAGTATCTAATTTCTGTGAATTTTAGTGATAAGCCTGTAGATATAAATATGAGCACCTTTGATGAATACATGTATCATAACGTTCATTAGTATAATATTATGGATGTATTGCAGCCTTCCACCTCTGGAAGAAAAAGTCCTTAGTAATGTTTCCTACCATTCTTTAGCAACAGAAAATCAGTGGATTAGCTGGTGGTAACACCAGAAATTATTACTGTCACTGTCCAACCTGAGCTATTCTGGGGCATGTACGATTTTTCTGAAATATTTCATATATATGCCAATCATAACATTTTGTTTAGAAACACACCTGATGATTGTATACTGACAGGAGAGGGCCACAAACAGGGCTCCAAGAGGAGTCTGAGTGGGAGCGACGAAATGCACTTTGAAGTCAGTGCCTTTTTCAGTGCTGTCTGTGTAATAGCTAAACTAAAAAAGAATTGATTTCTGACGCTCCTCTGCATCATTTCTACCCTTTTCCCTTGTGCTCTTGCATAAGTGAGGGATTTAGCAAGATGGTGAACATACTAGAAGGTATGATGAGGAAAGGGAAAACATTTTGAACTTTGGATGGATGGATGGATGGATGGATGGATGGATGGATGGATGGATGGATGGAGAACAACAAGCACTGAACATGCAGGAAGGATTGAAGAGCTGCTGGTCAGCAGTGAGTAGTAAAGCTCACATGGCATTTTGCCTTTTCTGAAGCATGAGATCCATTAGAGGGCATCACTGTAAGTTCAGGAGTCTTCTACTGGCATGTGGTACACACTAAAAAGCCTCTGGTTGATGCAGCCCACTCAGGGATCCAGACCCTCATAACCTCAACAAGCACAACTGTAAACAGTCATTTTTTCTTGAGGAAAGAAGAAGAAAGTCTTATTTCTTGTGGCAAAGAGTTACCTGTTACAAATAAGATCAACTCTGTGTGGCCAGATTTGTTGGCACTTGTTTCTCTCCAGTTCTGCAGCGTCCCTTTTAGTCTAGTCCTTGTGGAAGATCACTAAGCTCTCTGGACTATGAAGTGCATTGCAAAGTGCATTGTAGACTGTTCCCGTTAACTTTAATTACTCAGACACCATATGTCAGATATGTATGAAGGAAGCAATCACATTGAATAGGATGTCTCTAAGTGGTGATTTATTGTCAAGAAAAAAAATTATATATGGAAATTAGCTCAATTTGAAAATATATCTATCTACTGTTAGTACATGGAGAAGAAATGGGGACAGATAGTTTATAGCAAAACATCCTTGAAAATAAAAGTGTGATAAATATGTAAATGAGACCCATCAACATCAACAAAGATGCGGTATTTGCAGATGATAGGGCAAACAGATAAAATTTGAAATAGCTCACAAATCCTAAACCTAACCCATAAAACATTCATCAGAAATATTCATGATAATGTAGGGACAAAAAAAAAAAATGTGTAATCAAATGATAGATTTGCATATAAAAACCCAGCCTTTGTATGAAAGCCTTTTACTCTTGCAAGATCATGCACAGAAAAGGAAGATTAAAGCAAACTGTAGTCTATTTAAGGAAAACAGCTATTAATAATGTGATACCTCCATATGGTAAAACGTGGATAGCCTTATGTATAAAAATGAGATACTTCACTGCAGTATATGTATGTGATCACCTAGAACTAAATAGACTAAAAATTAAGAGCCTGACAATATTTTCTGAATATGTTACTGAAGAAAGATAGTATCTTATATAGTCCAGCATATTTTACAAGTTTTTATCATTACTTGTTCATTTCTAACTGAGTTTCTGAGAATGGGGTAGGTTTTAAAGCCCAGAGGTTGCAGGTAAATGATGGTATTTGGAATCATCCACTGGCGATGAGCTGGTTAAGTACAAGTTAAATCAGAGATGAGTCATCCATGAGAATCTTAATTCTGTTGCATTCACATTCAAAGTGAATAAAGGTTTTTGAATACCATAAACAAAATCTACTGGTTTTCAAAGAAAAATCATTTAATAACATTTTTTAAGTGTTCCTGCTTTCCCTATGTATTTTAGTTTCTTCCTAAACAGCCAAACAGCTGAGAGCTTTGAACAGATATATTTTGCCACAAAATGTCAAATACTTCCAGATACTTCCAGTAAGGCTTCAGTCACGGTACCCAGGAAAGATCTTTGTTGTCCATTTGGACTGTCCAAGAACTTTCCAGAATGGACACTAATGATCATGACTCATAATGGAAAAAATAGTATGACCTGAAAATGTGAAGCTCCAGTTTTAGTTACCAAGACAAGATCTTTTGGTTTTGGTTTTCATATGATTTTTTTTAATTTAATTATGCAAAATTTGCAACTGGAATACTTTTGACATTTTGAAGGTTTTTGAAAGCATGTGAGCCCATTTGAACCATCGCTAACCTGCCATTTTCTTCTCACCCATCTAAATTCCTTCAGTTGCTGAAAACCCATGAAATATCCTTTTTGCAGACTGTTGTATAGAGAAACAACTTTATGTCTGTTCTAGGAGAAAGTTCTTCTTTTCTTCTTAGATAAAACATTTGAAGTTATGAAATAAACTGACAGGCTCTAATTAATTGAGATTCTTCTTCGTAATAGTGCAACTTGAATTTCTTATAGATAACTACTTCAGAAACACACAGATCTGAGGAATAGCCTAACCATCTTGTTGGTAGCAGCTCTCCAACTTCTGCAAAGCTCTGGCTTCATGATAATTTAGCAAATAAGTGTTCAGGGAAGCAGATTAGTTATTCTCGCTATATGTTTAGTCTTCTCTTCAGTCTTAGCCAACTGGAATGTGGCAGCTCATCTGGACTCCTGCTTAACCAACCTGTTTATACTCCCAGGACTAATTAACCCTCCTGTTACTAAAGTAAAAAACAGCCCCATGCAGGCACATACCTGGCAAAATCAATGTCATCTTGAACCTGTACTGCAAGTGCTTAATTCGGAGTAGAGACAGTCTGAAGAAATATTGTCTCACATTTTCTCTTGCCAAGTTTCCTCTGGTTACTGCAAGGTAGCAAAGTAGATTTGTGATTGTTGGTCTAACAAGACCTGATTCAGGCATCGTATCTATAGGCAGTTTGGTCTGATTGCCTTGCCTTATGCAAGCTAAAGAGGCTTCGCACTTGTCTGCTGAGCCACAATCCCCTTGAAAATTCATCATCAGTTGTTTCTTCTTTTCAAAGGTTTAAGCTAAAACATAATGTTTTGTTTCATCATTCACACTCGACTCGAACCTGTCTACAGCCTAAGGAAATTCTGCCATGTGGATGAAGTACTTCTTGAACTAGAAGCTGTCACAGACAAAAAAAAAAAAAAAAACCAAAACCACAAAACAACAGAAAAAAAATTATTGTCACTGTTTTGTATTTTGAAGTAATAGGAGAAGAGTATTTCTTTAACAGATTTTGGCAAAGACATGTTTTAAGAAAATGAACTATGCTATGGTTAACAGAGCTTGATGAGCTAAATCCTTGATGAGCTTTGAAAATCCTGGAAAGCTAAAACTTTTAAGATTGAGGGAATCTGTCAGAGTTGACATTCCTGGATATTGAGATCTTCTGTCTATGGAAGATAGCGGGAATATATGCACCAGCTGTCTACAGCTTCCTCATGAATTTCTAGAGAAAATAGCTCTGAATCATGTATTTATTTAACCACTCAGTGCATTCAAGTTTTTATGGGTTTTTTTTTTGCCAAGAGTATTGATCCAGTGATGGTTGATATGAAGAAATGCTGCTGGTCTGTAACCTAAATACATGAGCATCAGCTTATTTGACATACAACAACAAACCGGATGTGTGATGCTAAAATCTCACCTGTTTGCCTCTGTAGGCTAAAAGGCAGGTCATACTTTCCTTTGACTTAACTAGATTGCACTGAGTTACTGTCTATATTCTATCTAAACTGATGTGAGCTACTTGAGAATAGTGGACACCACTCAGTAGAATATTTTGAGGCACGTTCTAAAGGATATTGCTGAACCAAGGTGTATCTCTCTACCTATGAGTGAGGAAGGAGCCAAGTTTTTGGCTTGATTGTAAAAGTCTCATCAGGACAACTTGGCATAGTAGGAAGTCTCAAGGGCTAACAACCTGGCAAATTGGTGGATTCACCATCCAGACCTCCTTCAGCTGTAGCCATCAAGGCTGCCTGGGCTGGCAAGTGACTATCAAGATGTCCATCATCCCATGTATTCCTGAAATCAGCTTCATTCAGCTTCAGCATGTGGTTCTGTAACACTTGGCAGCATACAGCCCAAAAAGGTGGGAAGAAAGGGAGGGAGGCAGAAATCACATGATCACTTAAGGATGAGCAATGTGTCATCTGCTACCAAAAAAGCTGGTCAGTATTTTTCAGCTTCCCCAATTTTTCTTGCATGGTGTATCATGTGCTGCTTCATTTTAGCGTGTGAAAAGCTGTGATTAAATAAGATCATTAATGCTATTCTGATAAAATGGTTAAAATTCAGTGTAACTAAGTCATATGGAAATTAGTTCTAGGCAGGAGTTCCTTTCTATCTTTTGTTGCATCATTTGATAAATCTGCTTTCTTTTTTTTTTTTTCCCCCAGAATCAAAATATGGTTTTTCAGGATCTTATGTGATATATAAATTAAATAGCTCATGTTTAAAAAATATTTATTTACACCCCTAAGGTGAAAGGGAGACATGGTGCATTCTGTGTACCCAAATATGTACTGAATCAGATAACAATCACACTTAGGTAATAAATACTCCAGGGTATATTCTCAAGGTGCAACTCCATGGATATTAAATTCTAATTTACATTATAGGAAGTTATATGTATCATTCTGCATCTTAAGGGCAGGGCATGAAAATAAGTATGCTACTTAATGCATTTAAATTAGTCTAAATATGCATTTTCTCTCAGGGAACAGAGGGCTACAGTTCAAAAACATTAAGGCAAGTAACTAGCATAAGCAAAGAAATTCAAAGTTCAGGCTGACATCCCAAAGAATAAATGGTTTAATGGGCCACTGTTATGATCCAGGGCTTTTCCCTCTCTCTGCCTGGTCTAATCCCGTGCCTGTCAGCAGGCACCAAAGGCTGCCCAGCCACGTGATTTTGAACTGGCTCTTTTCTGTACTGGCGGGGGGGGGGGTCAGCAGCAAAATCATGTCAGAAATCTTACCCTCTGCAATACATGCTGTACTGGTTTCGTGGCTCAGCAGTATCCAGGGTGCCAGTCTTCATTTGCCCATCGCTACACTCTGCCCTTTGAAACGGATTCCCACAAGCAGGATTTGGAAGGCAAACAGGTCTGTGAGTTTTTCCCGGGCACCCTGGAAAAAGGCCATGGAGTAGCTGGGCAAAGCCGTGCCTTTGATGATGTCTCTCGGTATGGCCACGAGCAGCTTGGGTACGTTTTCATCTCACAGGAGTGCCATTACTTGAGATGACCCTTTTGCAGCCTTTGCAAATATCATCCCTTGGATAGCAAACTTAAGTGTTTAGTACGAATACACAGCAAGCTGGTGTGTTCTTAATTCAATTTATTTCCTGAAAGTAGGAGCTATGCCTTGTGTTCTAAACATAATAAGTAATGAACGAAGACTAAGGCAGTTTTATTATAATCTATACATGTTTTGCTGCATCATCGCCTGGCATTCTGCTTTTCCCTGCCAAAGCTTATCTATGCAAGACATCTTACACTTGTCTCTTGCACAGTTACAGAAATTTAAAGTAGGCATTTATTATCCATGTCAGCAACTCACCACTGATGTCAAAGAGCAGAGATTTTAACTACAGCTTTGTGATATTTCAGTAAATGCATAACCTGATCTCAATCTTTTGCTAGTTCTTGGGCGGAACATAATCACAAATAAAGTAAAAACCCTTAAAAGAAGAAGATAGGAAATGTAAAATCATTTCATAGTCCCCATATCAAAATTTGTTAACTTTTCTATTTAAGAAGTCCCTGAAAACCATGCTAATATTTGCATATTTTAATTGAAACTTGTTATAGTACAAGAAAGGAAATATTCCATAATTCTTTCTGTGTAGTTTGGTATCTTGATGCTTGCGTTCTTTGATAAAATAAATTTAGAAAGGGAAAAAAGAAAATACATTTTGTCATTACTTCCTTTTTTTGAGCAAGAATGATTTTTGTGGTAATGAACTGTTAGCAGAAGTTTTATTTGTTAACTGTGTTGGTATGAAGCCAGCATTCGAGACTGAAATTTTTAATGGCACAATCACCTTGGACATTACTTCTGGTACCTGTTTTGCAACTGTCAAGGCATGTAAAGCAAAAAAAGGAAATCCACTTACCTCAAAGTACGCTGAATGCTTTAATGCCTCTTCCCAGTAACACACTTTTCAGATTACTGAGTTCATAAAAGACAAAACGAGGGCAAATGCTTGTGTGAGTTCCTACTCTTATTTACGAGGAAACATTGATCCAATGTTCTTCTGCCTTCCTCTACACAAACAATTCAGATAAAATTAAATGCAGGCTAAATAAAAATAGCTCTTTCCCATGTCTAAATGTGAGCACTGAATTAGCCTCATTCATTCAAAATGAGATTTGAGGGTCAAAGGAACATTTCTAAAAGAAAGGTCTCATCCCCCTAGTCAAAAAAAAAGTCTCAAAATTGAAGTGTTAGGAATTATTAAAAAAAGGATAGGAAATAAACCAGGAAATACTCACCGAGATGAACCATTCATGGAGGCTTTCCACCTGAGGAATAATGGAGCAGGACGAGATTCCTCCATCCGGAAGGAAGACCTTTGACGGACATTGGAGTGGTCTGTATAGTCAGTTTTAGTATGGGGAAATTGGACAGGAATGATTATTCCTGCCCCTTGTAATACTGTAACTGGAGGACAAGATTTCAAGTAAAACTCGTAAGTGACAAATAAAAAAAAAAATCTGAAAGTGATGCTTTTTCACACAATGCATGGTTCACCTTTGAGAAGTCTCTGCTTCAACTCGCTGATACAAAGAGTCCCCCTGGTAATATTTGGGGAAGAAAATGTGTCTCACCTACTGTTTTCTGGGCCTCCCCTACGACCGCTGGAGCAAGAGCCTGGGCATGCAGTTGTTGTCCATGGGGAGATACCTGCTGTCTCTGAATCACTCAGTTATAGGAGGCAGCCTCACTCTGGGTCCTTGCATCAGAAGCACGAAGCTGATTATTGCAACTGATAAACGTAGCAAGGAGCCTCGGAATTGAGTCATCCCAGGGTGCACAATTAATACTATAATCTTCTTTCCTCCTGTGGGATATGCTTCGTGCATAGTAAAGCGGCTGATGTATTCACCTACTGGTCAGCTCTCTGAGATGAATCTCAGGGGCTTCTGGGTGGATATTTTGTTTCAAGAGGGGGAAGAACCAGTGCTGTAAAATGTGAGATGGCTTCCAGCATGGTCAAAATATTTTCCAAAAAAAGTGTCTCTTCTTCAGGTTTCATCTCTTCCTTCCAAGACCTTCAGTCTCATTTCAAGTGAAGAAAATTTCAAGTTGTGTTTTATTGTGAGATTCTTGTACTTTCAGAGGAGAATCAGTGACTTTCTAAGTGAATTTTAAGTATAAATATACATATTCGCTATGAAACAAAATAATCCTTATACCGGCTGAGCAATACATACATTAAAATTATATAAGTATATCAGAAAATGAAATGAGAACTCAGAATTTCTATTTCTAATCACATTTTGCATATAGAAATATAATTCATAGTCCTACAGGGCTAAAAGTGGTTTTTCTCATGTGATGTTTCAGAATATTGGTCTGATTTAAATAATTACCTTTTTTTCTTATTACAGTAAGTATATTCAGTTCTAATATCCCTAAATAATTTGTAAAAAAGAAAATTGTATTTTGTATACTTGACTATATACTTTTGTATATTTGAAGATTAAAAAAATTAATACAAGTAGGCAGGATTAAAGACATCACGAATTTTTTAAAGAGTTGTAAGAGGATTAATATAAAAAGATTCCTTTCTACAAAAAAAAAAAATCTGCATTCTTGAGTGAAATCCAATAGCAAAGCAATTCTGAGAGGAAACATGTGCATTCAGAACTGCAGTTGTTGCACCACACTTGGTTGTTCAGCTCAAACACGTAGCACCTCCACCTCCTGCACGTGACAGGTTGGTGAGGGTCCATGGCTCATGATGCACCATGATGCTGTGCTGGTGTGTCTGTGGTCGTTTGGGTGACAATATATCCCAAGAGATATCGTAGTGCCATCTCCTTCCAGATACATCCAGCCTTCTGGGTTCACTTTAAAAATTGCTGCTATAAAAAATAAAACATGAATTAGAAATGAAAGGTGGGTTTTTTTCAGGAGAAAACAGGTTTTTATAGGATTTTTTTTTCTATTAGTCTTGTGGGTGTATCTAAATGTATCAGTGAGGGAGTGCAAAAGGTATGACCTACTTGAAATTGTGCCTGATTTCCTATAAATGGGATTTTCTTCAATATTTATTGTTGCCGCTACTAAATATTGTTTGTTAGAAGGAGGAAGGCTGGCACCAGATCGGGAGTGGTAATTCAATTTCAGGAGGATTTCTGAACACCTTCTCATATTAATTTTATCTAGCTTTTCCGTTTATTTTAGAAATAATGTTAGTGAAATTGGCATGTTGCAATGAAGATTTCCTGTTGCTATACAAATGCTGGTACAAACCTCAGCGTTTATGGAAAACAAATGTTGAGATGAAGTCAAGACATTTATTTTCTAAGCAGGAGATGTTGATTCTCTGACAACATTATACTGCATGGCCTTTATTTCTGTTATGCCAAATGATTGATGTGGATTTAATCATTAGTTTGATGACTGCTTTGCTCAGTGGAGAGACAGCTGAGCATTTTATTGTTATTAGTGAGCTGCATTTTGATTTTTCTGTCAAAGACACTTCTGGCCCCAGTTCATCCCAGGTGTAAAACCAGAGATACATTGTGCCCATTGTTTTTTTGTTTGGGTTTTTTTTTGTGGTTGTTTGTTTGTTTTCCTGACCAAGCCAAGAACAATTTTCTTGCAAAATACAGTAAATATTTGTCAAGCAGGAACATGTTCTTGATGAAGAGTTCCAGCTATGTACTTGATTGTTTAAAAATAAGAAAGAGTGGAGTACTTTTTGTAAGTAAAGTGCTTACTGCATGGCAGAACAAATATGTATATATACACTCGCATACCTACATATGTGTATGTATACACATAGAGTAGTCTGGAAAAGATTTAAGTTGCTAGAATTTAGAATGGAAGGCAAGTACTAACCCATAAAATATTCTGACTGCTTGGGGAGCCAACACCACAGATGGAAATTCCAAATGATCGTGAGAGAAATGCAGACTGCTGAAAAACTGTTGGTGTCTGTGCATTTACCAATGCAGTCAGCAGAGGATTAGGAGCTGGGAACAGGGACAGGCTAGTGGCTTCCCGGTGCAGCACCTGGTTCCCTGAGAGCTGCTGATGACAAACGCTGAACGAGGACATTTAAGAGAACATTTCTGGAACAAATATGGAATATTTCATCCATATGGAGAATTCACCTTGTCCATCTCATAGGGTGCTCTCCTCTGGGGAGAAGAAA
Organism: Eurypyga helias; assembly: GCF_000690775.1. Classification (NCBI taxonomy): domain Eukaryota; kingdom Metazoa; phylum Chordata; class Aves; order Eurypygiformes; family Eurypygidae; genus Eurypyga; species Eurypyga helias. The sequence goes on along the minus strand of NW_010263736.1, from coordinate 8,959 downwards.
TACACCCAGTAAATAATGAGCTGTTCAATGCAAACTCTTGGAATGGTCCCTCTGTGTTGCCATTGTGCTGTGAAGTTTCTCCACTAAAACAAGGAATAATGTGGAATTTCACGTGTGGGCTGAGTTAAACCAGTCTTTGTTATCTGGAAGCATCAATTCCATCTGTCTTGCTTGTCTGCTCGAGAGCACAAAGATTTACATCTTCATCTTGAAATGTTTATCCTTTCTAGTGTAATTATGAAGGGAAGGTGCTCATTAGACATGTCTAATCCTGCTGTCAATCTTTTATTTTGAATGAGATTTTATGATGATATGTTTCTCAGCTTTATTTTCCATATTTTTAAGACTTCTTGTGGTTGATTTTTAAGATTTTGTCTTTTTGCATCTGTGCTGTGAGAAGGGGTGAACACAATACAGTGGAAAGGATTTGCTTATTTATTACTTCTGTTTGCAATTAGATTATGATCTGTAGAAAAAGTGTCAGTGACAGAGCTCTCCGGAAGAAGGTGGATTGAGTATTCCCTTTGTGGGCTAATGGGCATGTCTGGAGGGAGCAGCTTTGAGGTATGACCAGTGGCAGGAGGTTTACAGGCCAGAGATGGTTATGTGCCACTCCAAGACTGTGTTGGGAAGCAGGGAGCAGCCCCAGAGGTGATGAACGGGGTTTCGCAGGAGCAGAGCTTACTGCCACTTGGAATAAGTCATTGAGCGGTTCCAAACCTTCTCCAAAGGCAGTGGATGTCAGAGGAGAGGAGATATACACTCTTCTCCATTCTCTTCCATCTAGGTAATTTTCTTTGCATTTTTTTTTCTTCTTTAATTATCCTCATTTATATTCTAATTAAAAATGTCTTTTTTGAACTTAAAATCATTTTTTCTTCTTTGGGGCATTCTGTCAGAGGAAGGTCAAGACATATCACCTCAGAGCTTGTGGTTTGAAATGCCATTTTATGGCGCTATCCAGACCACCTTGTCATTACGTGTTCACATTGTGCCTCACCTTGCCTCCTCCCTTCCCCATGCCCGACCCTCTGTTTGAGGACCTGGTGCTGGAGACTGGGATGGGCTGAAGCTGAAGGCACGGCTGCAGCAGAGTTGTAACCTCTGGCAGGGAGGAGAGGAGAGAGCCAAGTGGCAGCATGTTTTTAGAGAGGCAAGTGAATAGATCTCGGTTCATCCGCGACAGCCGCGTGCCTAGGCGTCATTGACAACACGCACTGTTTATTTAAAAATAAACTTGTTTTTGCCTGCGTTTCTTGGTAGCAGACTTAAACATGCTAACAAGTAAAGTGGCTTTTCATGAGCCTTCATCTGTCAGTACCGAGGAGTCTGTTTTGTATTCCCAGGACCCAGAGTACCTCTGAATAGCACATTATGTTTTCATCCTACTGTACTGCCAGGCACTGTGCTTTCAGGGTAAGAGATAACATGTTAACGACTGAAACAGGCTGCAAAAATGAGGGGAGAATTGTGTCAGCCATGGGCAATCGCTCAGGTCACTAGCGGGAGGACTTCCTGGTGGGATCTCAGCTAAGCAAAGCACAGGCTTAAATCCCAGGGATTATCATCCTGTGAACTGGCCAGTCTCACCTTATTCCAAGTTTCAGGGATCCTTCCCATACAGGGAAACCGATTCCAGATGTAGCTACGTTGATAAAAATCTATGACATATTTATTCTTGATTTTAATGATGTGCAGTCAACATCAGTCCCAGCAAAGTGAGAGTAAAGTGTCTTTTAATCTGCAGATCTAAGAATGCTTCTATTCTCCATATTTTGGGAATTTGTTGGCAGGTTTCTGCAATCCAAGTGGCAAAATTCTCATTTGCCACAGCTCCCTTTGTTCATACGAGAGCGAGTAAGAGCAGAACAGCGACCATCCTTTGGGGAAGATTGCCCAGGAGCCCACTCCTCTCCTTCCCGTTACCAACTCTCAGTAGCCATTTCAAAAGATCTGTAGAGCTTACTCCAGCACTGACCTTGTCTAATCGTATTGATTGTTAGTAACTGAAGGCTAATTAGGAAGCAAGTTGCTATGGTAATTCTTGAGTCATACATATAAAGGAGAAAATACTGCTAAAACCATTAGTGCATGGCAACTGTTAGCATAGTTAAACAAATTAAAAAATATAATTCATTCAGATTTATTCTGGAATTCAAATGAAGATACAGTATAAAACAAGGAAGTTTTTCCCTTGCCACCACATTTTCCTTTTTCATAGTCATTTTGTTCTTTTATTTGTCTGTCGAGTGAGTTATGCATAATTTTAGGACTAAATGACAAAGTAGATTTTGGGTTGTTTTCCACCCCCCACCCCACAGCCCACAGAAAATATGTCACAACAAGCTGCATGTGGCAGGAGAATGACTCAGGCAGAGGGTAATAGGACTTGGAACCCCCCAAATTGCTAGGTCACTTGTTCATATCCAGCCAGTGTGTATGTGATGAGTGGTTTATTTTCACACAGATAGGCTGATGGCTTGCACACCAAGGGATGGTGATCTCAGCCTGTGCCCTCAGGAGATGGTGATTCATTGCAAGCTAGAGCTGCTGCAGCTGGCTTTCAGCAGCAGCCTCTTTTGGCCAGACTTTGAAATGGCTCTGCAGCAGAGCTGAAGTCTCAGTGGGTGACCACGCTCCAGTGTGGGGCACTGTGGGAAGGTTGGATTGCTTTGGCTGTGCTGTGTCTCATCTGTGGATAAATGGAAGGTGTTGCCAGTCACATTTAATAGAGTCTTTTCATCTTATTTTTTACTAAATGTGATCCAAAGGAAAGTCAAGGGCATTCTTCTTTGTTTAACAGAGGTCTTCCTTCCCCTCCTTTGGCACCGTACTAACTAGTCATGTCACGCACAAATCTTAGCTCTCCTAACGAGACTCCATCTGCACGTCTTTAAGGAGGAGGAGGATATAAAAGCGTGCATCCTGTTGCTACCCTTCTGGACAGTTTGAATAATGAGGCAAAATGTATCTAGGAGAGGCTGGGTGGGAGATAGGAGTGTACTGAGTTCAGGTCATATCCCAGTGAACATGAGTTTCTCTGCCCCTCTCAGTCTTCACTGGATGAATGTCCTTAAGTTGACTTTGGTGGCACATAAAGAACAAAGTGAGCAGAAGTGCAGCCACTCTGCAGCATGAATCTCTTTTAACAGGTCTCATAAATAAATGCAGCATTCTCCCTATGGCTTCCTGGGACTTGTATGCTTGCAGAGTTGCATCATTTAACCAAAAATAATAGAAATTGATTACTAACAAGTACGTAAAAAAAAAAAAAAAAAAGCACCAAAAAAACCCCAACACCACAGAAATAAATATGTTAAAATTGATTAGCATCAACTAAACCAGAATGAAATTACTCTAACAATGGACTGAAACATCTGGTTTGGGGCTTTGTGTAGTCCTCAAGATAAATAGTTGCCACTGTAGAGGCAATTCCAGCAGCCTGCCATTTTGAAGTACTCACTACATGTTACCTGTAATTTAGCCCCCAAGTGAAAACACAAATGCGAAACTCTTGAACCTGTCTGCTGCCTCTTCCCAGGCTCCCAGAAGAGTATGGGGCACACCTGGGGAACCTCTTAACCAGAGCCATCCTGCAGAGCCACCTTCAGACTAATAGTAAGGATATAATGAAGCTGTATCATCTTTGTATAGAACAATGAGGTGTGTTGCTGGTAGTGATGGCTGCTTTCCGTTTGCTGTACCTTTCTGCATATAAGAAAAATACAATCCTGTCCAGGGGTCCAGCCTAAATCCTTAGGGATTTTGGTAACCTCAATATAGACCATCTTTCAGAAGCAGCACTGATCATGTTCTGTAATATGTGTCATATTTATTTCTTCCTTTTCCTGTTGAAATAACTCAGAAATACAGACTGAATTTCAGTCTGATGGAAGAAACACTATAGCATTTGCCTTTTAGTTTTTAATTTGGTATTTAACATACACAAAACATTCCTTTGAATCTGAAAACTAAATTGGTATCATGGGATTGCCTTCAAGTGTGTGCATTTCTCTGTTCTTTTGTCTATTGAGTTGTGTGCTTTCTAGAGACAATACTTACTTAAAATTACAGGAAAATACGCACTCCTCTAAAATGGACAATGTTAATGTAAATACAGATGCAGTATAATAAAAATAGTGGATTTCCAAGCCTTCTGCTGCAGAGTCTGAAATCTCCTTCAGTCTCAGCTAAAGCAATGATAGAAATCATAAATGATGGATTTAATTTTCTTCTTTTTTTTAAGTGTATTTCAACAGCATGACTTTTTCAAATGGTAATTTTTGTAGTTTGGGATGACTTCAGGATTTTTTTTTTCCTCCTTATCAGTAGCATTTTTTCAAAGTGTTTTACTGGAAACAAAAACTGGTTTGCCAGGCTTGTGTGTTGTGACGACACTGCAAGTTCGAGTTTATTTACATCAGTACAGAAAGCCAGACAGAAAAATATTATAAGTATATGCAATGTAGTACAGCAAAGGAATAGACACAGCAACTTCTAAGGAAAGCATAATATTTTTAATTCAATAAACGTTTCTTGCTCAGCCTCCTCCCTTAAGTGCTGTGGCTGGCGAGGAAGATTCCTCTTACTTTTCCCTTGATGAAGAAGGAAGAATGACTTCAGACAAGGTGTTTTGCGTCCTCTCTAGCTCCAACTTCTTCCTATGTCCCCGGTTAGATATGACACAGGATAGTGTGGAGGAGATGGGCTCCCAGGGAAATAAAGAGCTCTTACACAAGAGAAACGGGGTGTTCACAAGTGGCCAGGAATTGTCTTTGGATTCTCAAGAAGTTTACCTCATTCCTATGGAGACTCCTGCGGGGGAATCAGTACTGGAGGGTCCCCATCAAAGGGCTGAGTCTAGCCTGAGGACTTTCTTACTAAAGCCCTGCAACCACAGATGACAAGAAGAAGCCTGTTTGTCTTGTATTCTACATGCCTGAGCTGCACAGCATGGTTCTGGCAGAAGCTTTTCACGGACTACATGAGCAGCTCCCTTGTAAACAAGGTTAGATGTGCAGAAAGGCTGCTACCTGCTGATATTAGTGAGTAAGCACCATTGTGTGGCCATGGGTCTATTATTTTAATTGTTTTAGTTAGATTATTGTGTGTATACACAAATATAGTAATATATTAATAGATCAGATTTTGGCACAAGTTTTATGGCATGTTCCCTTCCCCCTGTTCAGACTCTCTTATCTGTGTGCAGTCTTGTAGTATTTGCAGGTGAAGAAGATTACTTGTGTCAGGGAAACTCAGGTGGAAGCATATGATTTTCCAGGGTTTCATAGTGGAGGTCTGTTCAGTTATTTGTCAAATAAGACTGTAGATGTATTGAATCAAGCTCCTCTTTACTGCCATTAGTCACTTAACAAAAGGGTTAGAGATTGTATGTAACTCCATCTCTACATCCTCCAATACAGAACCTGCAGATTTGGGCTTAATGGTAATTTTTTCTGCTTATGTTAGCACAGTATCATAATCAGATAAATAACCTTTGTTGACACTTGTTTTGTAAAGCTTTTCACCCATGGCTTCTTGCTGGTGCTTGTGTTTTGTTTGGATTTTTGTTTGTTTGGTTTTGTTTTTTTCTGGCAGTCTGCTGCAAGGAAGAGGTTTGGGCTTAATTTTGGAAGCATAAAAGGTCCCTTTCCCAGGTAGGTTATATTTGAGGGCTATAATCATGCAAATATTTGTGCAGTAGGGTCTTGGCTGAGCTTGGAGCCAAAGCTCAGGGATAAGAATCCGTAGGGTCAAGGCCTCAGTTGCACATAAACCACAAGGAGAGTAAGTAGTTATGGAAGGGAAGAATGAATGCAAATAGAGAAGAAGACCTAAGGAAATCTCTGTGCTGGAAAGAGGTTTTTCACAGGGAGACTAACATTGAATAAGGGAAGCCTAAATCCCTTCAGAAGGACATTTGAAAGTTGTACTGGATGGTGTTAGCAGTTGGAAGATAATGTCTGTGTTCGTAATTGTGTTTAACATTAGGCAATGCTAATATTTTTCTCATGATGGGTCAAGTCTTGGAAATTTATTTCACTGAAGTGGGTGTAACATACAGCATGATTTGCTCTGGTGAATACACAGAGTCCTCTCATAAGCCTGAGAACATTTTTAATGCTAGAACTGAGGAGTAAGAGGGCGTTTTTCACATTTTTGTCTCTTAGCTAAAAAGTTTCATTTTGCATGTCTGAGACACTTGCTGTTCTGGATCTTCCCGTTTCTGTAACGGGTTGGAGTTAGCAATGAACTGCCCTCCAGAGGCATTTCTCGTGCATGTGTGCTTCCTCAAAGCATTTCAAATTGGTCTGTTGAAGTGTCTGGGAACATGTGCTTCAAGATGGTCTGTTGGGAAAGGCTGTCACTAGACTTTAGGTCCTGGAAGCTACATGCTTGGAAGCCAATCCAAGACAGTCTGACTGTTGATTTTCTTCAGAAATTAGATTGTATCATGTTTTGCCCTAGGAAGGGTATTCATGTCAGGCAGGAGTTGATCTTCTCTGGAACAAGGGTTCCCATTTCCTCATTCAGCTGCTCTCCTGAATGATTATCCCAAATGTAATACCCTCATCCGCCCAGGTTGTCTTAATAAAACTATTCATTATTAGCTGTCTATCAAAGGCAAGAGAGAAGTAATAAAAGATAAGTGGTAATAAATGCTGCTAGCCCATTTCCATGGAAGGAGTTACGAGGTGGGCATGAAGCTTGTGTCAGCATCTCTGAATGCAGAAATCCCTTCCTCAGCTGAACAACCATCTTTGTCTGCCAGCGCGATCTCAAGATCCTCTGGAGTCCATCATGTCTGAGAAAGGAGTCCCATCACTAGGGTGGGTGTCTTTATTTTAGAGGTATTTTTCAGCCTTGCCTACAAACTTTCATAGTCAAAGCTAAAATGCAGTGATGCCTGAATGCAGGGGGCAGCAGGTACTCTGCCCTGGTGACTAGCTGGTGCCAAATTATAAACACCATCTCTCTGGGCTGTGTAGTGCCAGCATTTCTATGGAAAGCTGACATTTCCTCCAAAGACCCAGCCCTTACTTGTTTGACTCTGCAAAGCTTCACGCATTGTCAGCTTTGCTGGCAATAAACTGAAACTAGTAGAATACATCCCCTTAGCACTAGAGTATGAGGAGATATCTATCACCCCAAACTCTACTGATTATAAAATCAATTCTTATAATGATGTGGCTTCTGCTGTCGGATCTGGTCGTTATCAGTTCCAATTCTGCAGACTAATCGTGGACTGTTTTAGATTAGAGAGACCAATTTAAAACTGTTACATGGACAATTAATTTGATGCAACCAAACTCTCAGCAGTCTTTCATCTGGATTGCTGGCATGGTGCTAAAACACCCATAGAAATAAAATCCCCTTTGCTTCCGTCTACTGTGTGGAAATTTTCATTATATTTTTCCCGTGCCTGCACTGATTTATTTGAGAATATGGTGGCATGCCCTTTGGAGAAGGCAGGAAGATACAGTATTGGTGTCTCCTGATAATCTCCTCAAAGACTTACATACACAGTATTTTGCTCTAAGTGTGAAATCACTATTAATACTCAGTTAAAAGGGTATCCCACTTATTTAGTTAGGTCGGTATAACGTGTGTATATATATTCAGCAAAGTAAAGAAATGATGAAAAGAGTCAGTGCTTGAATTCATTTTTGAAATGTCAATAACTGCTAAGATATATTAGCCTGTAACTCCCTGGTATTCAATAAATCATGGGAGACAAGTTTTTCATGTTCACAAGGAAAGTGGCAGGAGAAAGTGTCAACTATCTATTTTTAAAAGGTCAAAAGTCTCTAATACTTTTATGAAAAATAGCTTTTCTTTTGTAATCTGTTTAAATCAATGTAGTAGCTTTTTTCTGTCACTTTAAAGTGAAGTTTTCAAAAGGAAAACTCTGACTGGCTTGTTTCTGATCAGACTGAAAAAAATAAGAGCTCTTCCATCTACAACAGGAAGACTGAGTTAGCCAGGTGTTTAATTTTTCAGTTCAGACACATCACAGGCTGTTCCCTGGAATGCTCACCCAGTGAATGCTGGGCAGGATTGCCTGTGACACCACATTACTGCTAAATCCTTCTTAAGCCTGACATAAATTGTATCATCAGTCAAACTACCTAGTACAAATGACCTGACTAATTGCTCTAAAGAGTATATTTAAAGAAAGGGAGAAAAAAAATTGGCTTTTTTTCCCCTTCCCTTTTCCTTTAAATCAATGCAAAGTTATTGATTTGTTGCAATGCAGAGAGCCCAGGGAGGCCTCCTACCCTGGGAATCAGTACTTGATACTGCTAGTATCACTGCTAATTGCAGGTACCTGCACACTGAATAAATTGTTCACAGGAATCCACAGGATGTTTATGCCACACAAAAAAAAAAACAAACCCAAAAACCAACAAACCCACAACCATCCACAAACCAACAACACTCAAGGCTGAGAATAAAAGACCAAAAGGCCCAATTATGATGCATCGCAGGAGATATTAGGTGAACATATCAAGTGTATAAACCCATGTGTGTACCTGCTCTGGAAAGGAATTACAGGAAAGCTGCTGGAGTTTGCAGGGAATTGGTCACACCCAGCAACACAGAGGGGGGCAGTGTGGCTGGAGAGGGGGGAAATCCCCCCTTCAGGCCATGTGTCACTTATGTGAGCAAGGTGCATGCACCAAACACGTGCCCGAGAAACCTCGACACACAGGGCAGCCCCCTCTGCCAGTCTGCCACAGCAAAATGAAATGCAGAAATCCCTAAATCCCACGTTTACTGTGGTGGTCTTTGTGGGGTTTGTGTAGCAAGGTTTTGGTAGTGGGGTGGCTACTGTGAGAAGCTGCTGTAAGCCTCCCCTCCACCAGCGCCCCCAAGCCCAGCCAGCTCCAAGACAGACCTGCTGCTGGCCAAGGCAGAGCCCATCAGCAACCATCATAACGCCTCTGTGATAACGTGT
>NW_010263735.1:0-3996 GCF_000690775.1 Eurypyga helias | reverse complement strand
GTGGTTAACCTGTTTAATGGATCGTGCAAGTACCCACATAGCCATTTGCTCATTCCCCTCCCCCAGCAAGTTGAGGGAGAGAATAGGAAGAGCAAAACTGATAAAACCCTTTAGTCAAGATAAAGACAGTTTAGTAGGTGAAAGAAAAAAGAAAAAAACCCCACAGTGATGCAAAGGCAGTCATTCACCATCTCCCACAAACAGACTTATGCCCAGCCAGTATCAAAGCAACAACCACCTCAGAAGCCAAAAAACCCCATCCCCTTCTTCCTCTACCCACCATTTTTATTTTTGAGCATGAAATATATATGGCATGAAATCTGACTTTGGCCAGTTTGGATCATCTGTCCTGGCTGTATCCCTTCCCAGTCTCGATCACCTCTAGCCAACTTGCTGGGGTTAGAGAAAGCCTTGATGCTATGTTCAACAATAGCCAAACACTGATTTGTTATCAGCACTATTTTAGCCACAAATACAAAGCACAGCACCATATGGGGTGCTATGAAGAAAGTTAACTCCATTCCTGCCAGACCTAGCTCACCTAGTATAATCTCCACCACAATTCCAAGTCATTTACGTCATTCCTAGGTCCTACACTATCTAATACATCCTCATCAGCCACCACCCTTCTCCTTGTCCTTTGACATATACACAAATATAATTCCCTTATTCTATCACCCATCCCCAAATATCCACAAAAACCCATTCATTTAATTTAGTCCATGACTTGGAATCCATCTGTTACAGTGGTCATTCAGGACAGGAGAGGCAGTGTGTTGGGCTGTTGGGTGGCAAAACCAGCTCAAGTTGGTTCACCACTGTGCTTGCCCCATTTCTTGCAAGGCTCATTCTCCCTTGGTTTGGGTGGTTCCTTCTTTAGTACTTCTGTATTGGGTTTGCATGGCAAGGTTTTAGTAACGGGGGGGCTACAGGGGTGGCTTCCATGAGAAGCTGCTAGAAGGTCCCCTATGTCCGATAGACTAAAGCCAGTCAGCTCCAAGATGGACTCGCCACAGGCCAAGGCTCAGCCATTCAGTGACAGTGGTTATGCCTCTGTGTTACAGGCCTGATGTTCTTATTCTTTGTGTTAGGCTAACAAGACGAAGTGTCAAAGGTTAACCCTTACAATAATATAGTAACTGAGATGTTCTTGCTCTATGTTAGGCTGACAGCAATGTTAAAGGTTAATTCTTAGAATAATAAAGCAGTTGAGATGTCTTTCTGTGTTAAGTTGTTTAGACGACATTCTGTTCTTCACTGTGTGCTGTTTTGGATAATATTGTGGTTTGTACCATGTTCTGTTTTAATAATATTTTGTTAGGATTAGCTGTCTTGACTTTATTCTGTTTTTCACTATGTTCTGTTTTGCACTATGTTACGTTCTGACCATATTTTATTAGGTTTGCACTGTTCTGTTTTGATGAGGATTAGTTGTTTTGACTTTATTCTGTTTTTCACTATGTTAAGCTATTTTAGACAAGGCTCTAAATTTACTGATGTTTTAGATGTTAAGCTGCTTTGATGATACTCTCTCTCTCACTATTTTGATAATACCCTGTTTTTCAGTGTGTTTTCTCAATGCACATTGTTCAGAAATGTTTGATAACAAGACATGGGCCCCTTGCTTATCAAAAGCAGGAGGGTACATGCTCATTAGTACTTTAGCAGCACCCTTATAAGCTAAGAAGTGTTTTTGTAGATTAGTGGATGTTTGAAGAATTTCATCCTTTTTGTGAACTTTGCTCATTAAAGGCTTTTTATAATACTAAAAATCATGCCCATAGGTCAAGATGACCCCTGCCCAGGTGAAGACCCTTTCCCTGAGCATGCATAACAGTGGAAGCAATGTGTCAACAATATTATAATTGTATAACCAATCATTGTAAAGGGGATGGACTGGAAAATTAATGATCCTAAAAGTTTTGTGTATAAATATAGCACAAAGAACTCTGTCACTGTACATGCTGGGCGGAGATATCGCCCATGCGCCCAGCACTGCAGTAAGCCAATGTCAGCTTTCTAAACTGTCATTTGGTTTAGAGAGTTTTCTTTGTCACTTTTCCAGATGGGACCAGCTCTCTGGACTCGCAACAGACCAGAGGAATCATAAAGACTACAGTGTGCACCAGAGTATTTTCAGGGAGGCCCTCTGATACCCTGGTCAGGTGAGTTTCTGTGACAGCTATCTGGGAGATTAACAACATTGGTAAGAATTATTGGTTGTATTGGTTGCTTACAAGTAAGGCGTACCTGAATTAAGTACACATTGTAGAACTATTGGTATTGGTAGTGCACAGTTGTGGAATCCATATGCTACTATGGGGATGCCCGGAGTCCGTATTTTGGGTATTTGTGGTAATTTTGGTAACTTTGGAACTTTGTAAAATCGGAGCTGGACAATCCACTGACGGGGGAAATATTAAGTGCTCTCCCTTGGGTTGTATACTGAAACACTGGAGCATGTTTGGGGGTGATCGTCTCACTTGAAAAAGTGATAGAATACTGTAATCACTGGTGGCCCTTGTATAGTAACCACAGTGCCCCATGCAGCATTTGGAGTCACTGCGGTGGTGTGTGTGTGTGTGTGGTGGAGCTGCAGTAGCCGCAGGGGTTTGTGTGGCCACAGTGCATGTTTGGGCAGCTGCCTGGCCCCTTGCAGGGATTTGGATGGCTGCACAGAGCCTGCCTTTGTGCCGAGCATGGGTAGCAGAGGGGGCAATAAACTTGAAAGTGTGGTGTGTTTGCGTTAGAGGCAAAAAAGCCCAAGCATTGTTGTTCAGCATGCAGTATCGGCAGGCGATGTAACAAATATAAGGAGAAATGGGCGGGAATGCCAGGGTATGGCGAAAGGGGGGCAAATGGAAGGCAAAGAGAACATAGGAATTTAAATATTAAACCTTAATTGTTATATTGAAATCCAGTGGAGGCTGGATTTTTTCTGGATTTTCTAGAACTTCCATATATCTTAATATATTTTTGAAGTATTTATCACTATATAATACTTGCAGCCTGGCATCTTTATGTCTGTTTAAAACTTAATGTTGGTTCTTGTCACTCTAGTGCATATCAAGCATTGTCTTGTTTGAGCAATATTTCACTCTATGTTCAGCATGCTGTGTATTTCTTTCAGTGGTTGTACTAATTGCCTTATGTTTCTGCTTTAATAATGTTCCTGAGTTACAGGACCTTGCATTTGTCCTTGTTGTACTCCATGAGCTTGGCACAGGTCCCCATCTCCAGCCTGTCAAGGTCCCTCTGGATGGCATCCCTTCCTTCCAGCATAAAAGCAAAACTTATATGAACAATGTTGTTCAATTGAATGAAATACTCCTTTGGTTAGTTTGAGAACAAAGTGTCTTTTTTTCTTTATGCAGTTTTATGAGACTTAACCTCAGTGACATCTCCAAGCTAGATGAACCATCATCCTCGGTATTGTTTGATTCCACTTGCTGAGACTCATAGGTATTATGCAAGGTCACCTGTGAAGGTGGGGTAGTTATGAAGGGGTCGCACCTGCTGTGCTAGGCAGAAACTTGTCACCATTTCACCCTATATCCCTTAAGTCACTGTATTCAGCCAGGTGGATAGAGGATAGGCGTGCTGGTTTTAGTTGTGATAGAGTTAATTCACCTCCACAGTAGCTAGTATAAGGCCACATTTTGGTTGTGCTGAGAAGAATATTGATAACATTCTAATGTTCTAATGTTTTCAGTTGTTGCTAAGCAATGTTTATATCAACTCAAGGACTTTCAGTTTCTGATATTGCACCTGCATTCTCAAGCTTCTTCTCTACAAGAAGCTGGGAGGAGACACAGTCTGGACAGCTGAAACAAATTGACCAAAGGGGTATTTCATTCCAAAAAATGTCATGCTCAGTATATAAGTTGGGGGCGGGGTGGCAGGGGTCAGGCATTCTCTCTTGGTCGCGCTCTCACTCATTAGGGGTTGCTCTGGCTCTGGCATGTTCTCTTTCTCGGGCTTGGTCTGGCTCTTGGG
>NW_010263734.1:42638-62628 GCF_000690775.1 Eurypyga helias | reverse complement strand
CCGTTGACCACCACTCTCTGAGATGACTGAAAGGGTTAATATTGGGAGTGTGAACTAAAAGGAAACCAAACCAAATAACTAAAAAGTATTTCACAGTCCGGTTGCACCACAAATTGTGTATGTCAGTAAATTGTAAGTCTAACATGGCTGAGCATGGCTTGTCCCTGCCAGATATGCTTACAGATCATCAAGAGGAAATCCAATTAAAAACACTTATTTGTATGGGGAACTGAGTTCCTCAGAGAAAATGGAACTGAAGAAAGTTTTGCAGATATAGCTGAAGATATGTTAGATAGCATGTGTTTAAACTCAGGGAGATCACACCATCTGTGCCAAACATTGTCTATCCATAGACAGTGTAATTCACAGGGTGTCAAAGATTGTCAGCATAAAGTGATCTATAAGGAAATAAAACCTGGTTTTTGTATGGATGTTACAATAATCTTACTGCCCTTGGGCTTATTTAGTAATCAGTAACAACTTAGGAAGGGTGAAACTGTTAAGAGTAAATGAGTGACTGGTATCTCTGCCTCAGCTGTGTCTGATCTCCAGGAAAAAAAAGTGTACTCATTATCCTTAGAAACACAAAATATTTCAGTGTGATTAAGTTAAAGAAGAGGTTGATCAGAAAAAATCCACTCTCACAGGGGACTTCTCACATGGGAGTTCAAAATGACACCTCTAAGATTTGTTAATGCAAAAGCTGGATGACAGAGATGGGTTAGGCAAATACTGGAAGACCACTATTTTTCATAATATTTAGACTGAATTTTAGCAAAGTCTGAAGGATTACAAATAACGAAAACATACATGGGCTATGTTGGGACTGTATTTCCTTCAAAGCAGGTTATCAATTTGTCTATTTTTAAGTGTAGAGAAAAGTGGGCTTCATCTCACATTTGAATCTCACATTGTTATCACAGAGTTCCTCTGTAGCTGGGTATAGGAATGGAAATTCTTCAGGACATCATTTTAGGCCTGTAGTGGTGTATAGAAATGGACATTCTTCAGGACACCACTTTTGGCATCTATTTAAAGACAAGAATGTACTTCTCCTTGGAGTTTGCAACTGTTGGATAATACAGGAATTCCAGTAGGCACCTGGGAGCATGATGCATCAGCACCCAAGTTGGCTTTACACAGAATCAGCTTTTACTTACTAGCTCGGTTTTAGCATCTTGTGAATATAAACGCATTGCTTAATTTTGGACCTGCGTTAAGATTTAACCATATCCACTCTCTGCAGCTCAGGCACAGTAATGCATTAATACAGCAATGTGGCTAGTAGACCAGAACCAGTACCACACCTCATTCCATCTCCTTTAAAGGCTTACCCGTGTGAAAAGCAGTATGTAGTTGGTGGTAACTCATTTTGGTCCCCTCCTGTCTTCCAAAGGCATAGTTTGAACATTAATAAATCCAGACTGTGGAAAGAGGCAGGTGTCCCTATCCCATAGGACTTACATATGCTTCTTCCCTTCACCAGTGCCAGTGAGACCTAAAATCATTGTTCTATAGCTCTTAATGAATATTTTTCTTCACTTAATCTTCATGCCCATGCAAGTTTCTACTGAATTCCCACTGACCAGAAGAAAGGTAAGATATACTTCAATGGTACCTTGATATTCTATGCCTTGTTTAATTTTCCTGAAGCTTCCTCTCCACATCTCCCAAAGAAGGTGCTAATAATTCATATCCTATTGTCAGTGGGTATTGTATATTTAATATTTTATGAGCTGAGATAAAAGGTATTAGCTCTTTATACTGTAGAGAGGGTATGGGGACTTGCTTTGGCACTCTGGCACTTGTCAGCTGCTTACAATTATCTGGATCAAGCCTCAGATTTGTAGTCCAAACCTTTTGCCACAGACTCTTTCAAGCACTGGTGGTTATCAGAGAGTATTGTAATGCTCCATACCCCATCTTTTGCTCCCACTTTGCCTTTGGTTTTGCCAACTGGGCAGACAGCTTTCCTTGTCTCCTTCCAGCCCACCACATTCCTCCTCTTTCCTGTGCTGTCACTGCTTTCCATTTCCACCTTGGTCAGCCTCTCTGCTCACCTCCCATGATCATCTTAATACAATTCCCTGTTCCCTGTCCACTTACTAAAAAAATGATGAAAGGGTTGTAGGCTTAGGTGATGCCTTAGCTAATGCTTTAATACTAAGATTTCAATACTTTGTGACTAGTGTTTGTTGACATATGCAGTTTTCCGGTTCTTGAAATTAGCACCCCATTCTGCTTAAAGATAGGAGATAAGGTTATTACATACACACACACAATTCCTATATACATTTAAGATTGTCTTTACATACACACACTCTTTACCTTTTCTTTTTGGAACACAATTTCATTTTCTCAATAGAAGGTAAGAAACTTGCTAACAAAAAACCATAGAAGATTCTTATTTGATCACTTAATTGTAGGAGGAAGACTTTAAGACAATGACCACTATCATAAAAATTATGATATGATTTTGAAATCTAGCAATGTAGGTAAAGTATTGAGCAAAAGTAAGTACTTTGCTTATGAAAATGGGGAAAGCATAATTGAAATAGTTTAAAATTTTCAAATGGAGGGAAATTTCATACTGAGACATAAGACTTAGCTCTGATTGCCTTGTGTGCATCTTGAAAATGTGCCTTGAATATGAAGTGAACACTGCTGCGGTTGCCACATTTATGGGACATGCAGACAGATAACTTCCTAGGGACATGGCAACATTTCTGTATTATCTCATATAAAGATTAAAAATATTTTCTTTATGAAAGGGACTTTGATGTTTCGATGCTATTTTTATAACTATTCATCAGCCTCTCTTCATACTGATTACACTTTTTAGTTAATATATACAAAAATTGTTTCCAGGCAAGTACTAATTAAAACTATCTTTATGGACAAATAGGAGAACAGAAAGAAAAACTGTTTGTACAGTGTTTTGCCTTTAACCCTTTCGTACACAACTGGGAAATGGGTTCAGTCCTTTATAAGGAAAAATTAATAACAATTCTTTGTACTGTTTCATTGTATGAACAGTACAACTGGTATATACAAACTGGTACAATACCCTAATAATGTAAGTAAATCAGAATATTCCTATCTAAGTGGAGGAAAAGCAGCTAAGTCCATAGAAAGTTAAAAGTGTCAAAACTCAAAAAATTCTGAGTTCACACAGTCACAGTGTCTCACTGCACCGAGATGCCTATAACCCCATGATGCCTTCATCACAAAAAACATGGTTTCAGTTGTTCCAGGCACACATTCCCCTCTTCATCAGGAACAAATGAGGTGGTGAAGCCAGTTCCTAAATGACATGAGTTTATCTGGTTTTATGACATCAATGAAATTATAACAGAAATGTGAAATGCTTCATTCAAGCAGAAAAGGATCTAAAATGAGATTTCTGGTGCTCTTCAAAGCAGAAATCATGTTTGGGTTTTGTCTCACTCTTCTGTAATTCCCTTTTCATTTTTTAGCCTGATTTTGTAAGGAAATGTGGTTTACAAGATTATGGTGTGTATTTGTCTGTGTGTGATCTGGATAAGTTATAAGCTATGGATAAAAATTCATTCCATTTGACAGATGGGAAAAGTTTCCTACAGTTATGAAAATAGAAAATTAAAAAGAAAATAGAGAGACCTTAGTGTGTTTTGTCATGGGAGAAAGGTTAAAGAAAGCCCTCGCCACTTTTATTTTTCTCATCAGAGAATCAATATAAGCTTTGCTATATAATTTGTTCAAAATTTTACTAGAGTGTATTTTTTTCACATCACTTCTTTATCCTGCCTGTCAGCCCTTGCCTGGGTACACATAAGTATGATACAATACATCATCTTTATTCATCAATGAGGACATCCTCAGGTAACACTGAGTTTACTAGGACTTACTCTCAAGTCATCATTAATTAAGTTGGGGTATAAAGGATACAAAAAGAAGGGGGCTATTTGTCTCTTATTTGTGCTCCTGAGTGATATGAAATTCAGGTTGCCAATGGCTTTGCTTTGAAGCTAGGCAAGAGGATGTCTTGTTAGGGCAAGATTGCCAGACTTGCTCTGAACAAGTTAATGTGGGCACTAGAAGTGATTTCAGGCACAGCAGCAGTCAGGTTTACTCTGTATGTGTGTGTATTCTTGATGTCATGGCTGGATTGCTTTGGACAAATTGGTTTGGACAATCAAATTTGCCTGGAACAGGCCAGTCATACAAGACTTGGACAGCATGTTTTGGGTTTTTTTTTCAGATATATTGTTATGGTTGATTGTGAATTTGCCTTGTTTTTATACTGTTGCTTATACTCATCAGTAAATAACCACAGTGGGTAGATTGTTACTGCACGTTCACAGAGAACTTTGAAATAAGATACGTAAATTTAAATGCTGCCAATGTTCCAAGGCTTGTGGGTATTCACTACATAAAATAGAAATACATATAAAACATAAAGCCTTTGCAATTCTTTGTTCTTGAGTGGAAAACAATATTTATAATGAAGGACTTGGTCACTAATTCAGACATACAGCTAAAACCCAGGTTGAGAAGAATCTTACAAGAACTTGGCCTTGATCTGAATTACATGAAGGCTATGTATGTGTTTAAGGATTTTGTTATAACGGAGTAACAACATGCAACAAGATTGGGCCAATATTTCTCCAGACTACAAATGGAAGACTTGGCTTGGCAAGGTTATGATAAAAAAAAAGAAACCTCAAGTATTGCTAACCAGAAGAGATGAAACTAGAAAATGAAAACAGAACACGGTTATATTTAATATGTTTTGACATGTTATGAATCTGTGACAAATGCAAGTACATGGTAAGACTGTGTGTGGCCACGTGAAATCTGCCACTCACTTTGAATGAAATGATTTAGAAAAAATAATGGAATGGTGGCTGGTTATGATAAGGTTATATCTTTTGTTTGATGTATCGATTATTGTTTTAAATCATTGAAGACATAAGCAGTCAGCTGAAAGACTTAAACATATATAACACTACTTCTATATCTACCTTTTCTACTTTTTCCTCTGTTATGGAAAATCAATCTTTTGACTTTCATTGGACACACTAACAAAGTGAACTTTGAGATTTCTTTCATTTTTAGCCTTAAAATCACATTCTCCTTCTGTCAAAATTAAGTTAACTGAAGATACGTATGATTCACTTATTACCATAGGCATAATTTTAAATATTTTCTTCCTCAGCCAGTAACTTTCTCCTTTGTATTTAGGTCTATGTTAATATCTCTTACCAATATCTAAATGCAATCACAAATGTGTTTGCATTGACAAATTATACTAAGAAAAGCAAAAATCAATATAATCAATACATCTGATTTTGGCAATGAACATGGATCTAAATCCTTAGAGATATACAGAACTCTTGAATAATCCCACTTTGCCAATATGGTCTTATTCTGAGTTAAATTCATCCTAACTCAGTCAAAGATGGGACTTTTGAAGTCCCTCAGCTCTTCAAAATAGGGGTTTGATGAGACAGAATTCATATGCAGAGCTTGTGTTGTCTCTGTGTACATAAACGTATCCATCTGGCAGGCCGAAGATCCTGTGTTACTTTAATGTTTTACTGCTTGGAGTTCACATGGTCATGAGGACATGTATAGAAGCACTCCTATAGTGAGGCATACTATTATTATTTATTAACCAGACCTTTAAGTAAAGCATCAAATACTGTGATGTAACCGATGAAATCACAGCAGGAGAGTCATGGGATGCCCTTCTCTTTTATTATGCCTCTTCATATAGTCTATCAAATTTTCAGTGACAAAACAAATAATTTACAGTATTTCAGATGTAAATGCCTTCATTTGTATGTGTGATTGTAAATCTGGAGGCAGTCTATTTGCATGTTGACAGTTAATCTCATCTTTAAACACTACTGAATTGAGACTTCTGTGATACTAAATATGTCAGTATTTCCTGTCCTCTGAATATGCAGTTGTCCTATACATGTCCTGTACTTAACAAATGGACTGACACTGAATCATGGCAAATCTGTTACGTGTAATTGCTCAACATCCATATACACAACTCACTTAAACTGGAAAGGTCGTTGAATGATAATCTTTGGCTGAGGTGAGTATGGACTTTTGTGTGGGCACTCACTGATTCAAATATTTGCCCCATTTGCTGTAAGACTATGAACTAACATAAATCGTAGCTTTTCACCTCCTTCTTGTATATTGTTTTAAAAAAGTCTTTCCACATTAACCATTAGTTATTTAAGAAAATAATAGCACTGTTGTTATACTCAAAACACCAACTCAGCAAGAGAGCTGTGATAGATTGTTGTCTTTGTTAAATGTGTTCACAAATACTGTGGCCTGTAAAATCTTTTGGGAATTTTCTCACATGTCTAAAAGCCATACAGGTCAATATCTGTCTCTCAGGCAGTGGATGGCATGGTTGAAACTAATGACTTAGTCCTTTTCAAAGTCATAGACAGCTGTAGGTTAAACAGCCTATGAATTAATAGGTCAAAGGGAAGACACAGAACCTACAAGAACAAATTACCTCATTTCTTTCCTGTAATGTGCCACTTATCTTCATCTGAGATGTTAAGATGAATAATAACTAAATAGTAAAAAAAAAAAAAAAAGAACTTATTTTATTTGCAGGGTACAGTAGCCTATTTTTTTGCTCGTTTTCTGCAACACGTTTTTTTCTCTGAAATATAGTGAAGTGTAGTAGATGCCTTTTTATTTCTGAAATTATACATAATTTCATTAGGGTCAGTGAAAGGACCATGGTGATTTGTCCTCTGACACTTATTATTCTGGTTTGTCCTGATTTTTAAGTATTTCAGCACTGCATAGTTAGGTTGTAAAGAAGACATCTTGTAACTCCTTTTACTGATCATTTTGTTTAAATCTATTCCAAAAGCTGTACTGGAAACATGACTCTTAACTAGGCTGAACATGTGAGAATTTAAAGAAACCATCAAGAAGCTAAGCAAATACCAATGTAAGGTTAATTCTAAGATTAGATGAAGTATTTTAATGCCAATTATAAGAGATATGATTTCGAAAATGTCCTTTTATTATCTTAAAGTTAAGACTTGAGTGCATTTTGTCTCCTGATTTTCTCTACATAAATGATTCTTTAATTCAATAATTTTTTTACATTAGTATGCCTTCCTATAATCAGCCTGAATTCTGTGCAGGTTGGTTATATTTTCATATGAGCAATTATATTATTGATATTGCTGTGGTAATGAAAAATCAAATGGCCCTTTGTTGTATACAACACTTAATTGAAACAGAACCCATTCAAGATAGTGAAAATGCTGAGACCTACACGGGTTCACAGACTCTGAAAGCTAAATAGTTTATCCTTGCAAGGGAAAGGAGGTTATTACTGTGGGAAATCATAGCTCTCCTTTCATTCTCTCTACTGATCCAGCTCCTATTGAAATCAAAGGAAAGGCTCCTGTTGGCTTCAGTGAGAGCATACTGGAGCTTTGTAATACCTGTAAGTCTCTGAAATAGAATAAATCTTCCTCTCTTGTTACTTCAGAGCTGGCTGATTCATAAGTGCTGAGTTCCACTATCATCTTCCATGTTGTGCAATCCAAAATATCACCAAAGCAAATGTACTAGATCCTCCAAGCTCAGCCTCTGAAGTGCTACAGGCGTGGTGCCAGCTGGGGATGCAATAGATAGGACAAGACCTATAGTGCTTCTTAGTGTAATTCGAGAAACAGCTACCAAGAACTGGAGGGAGGAGACAGAGGAAACTGAGGGCAGGCTAAGTGCCAAGTTCATTTTTCGTAAAATTAAAGAGAGGAACTGGAATAAAAATAAGAACCAGAGTGGGGATAGATTATTGCTGATGGATTAGGAAAAAAATAAGAAAAATGGTTAATATGTGCTCATCTTTGTACAGAGAAGCTACTCCTTGCCAGTTCCAGTACGCCACTTAAAACACCTACTGTACGTTCAATCACTTGCAGCTAGAGTATACCTATTTATTCTCAGGTTTCCAAATCTAACCTGATGCTTAGGGTTTTGTTGAACCTGGTACTAAAAAGGAAATATTTTCAGAGCAATAACACTCAAAGATTGCGTAGAAGAGAAAAGGAACATTGCAAATCATCATCTAAAATCTAGTTATTTAGAATAAGGAACAGTAACATGAACCACTGTGGGGGAAGCAATGATTACAACCCTCCAACCTATTGCAACAACACGATAATAATTTAGCACTGAATTTTAATTCATTGAGAAAAGGTATATGGAGTGGGAAATATAACTTACTCACTATAATTTCTGCATGCGTATTATTTCTGCATTACATTGCCAACTACCCTACGGTGCTTACTCTAAAAAGTGGGTCCATTGCATCTTCTGAAGTGTCCCTCAAAACACACACAGATCAGTAGGTTTTAACAAATGTATCTATTTTGACGGAAATACATTTTGTGCAAACGTGCATTCAGAAAATATTAGCTAGGCCCATATCCAGCTGGACACTCTGGATACCTCGCAGCCATGTCAGAAAGTAAATGTCTAAAGTAATCACTGTACTGCAGTATAATGAATGTCAGTCAGCTTTCCCCCCACTCCTCCCTAGTTACTGTATCTCAGTGTTAACAGAAGGAAAACTGAGTCTGCATAGAAACTCTGGTATAATTCAAGCAGGTTTCCTTATTTCTCCTACTGGGGAGTAAATTCTGGGTTAATTGTAATTTCTCTTAGAGATAGAACTGTTCTTTCTTTTTCCATTTAATTTGTTTGTAAGGATACGTGTGTTTTTATGGGCATGTTCGCATCAAGACCATTAAGATAACACCTTTATATATAAAAAGAAACAAAGAAACATAATATTTGATAATTGAGTAAACCATAGTTTTCATTAAATATGAAACATGAGGACACTTTTCATAATGTATACCTACTGGAGAAAATTTCACCTAGTTTTCCTTCTGTTTTAGGACATGGTTGGCACCACTTACTAGTCATTGTCCCCAGCTGAGAAGAATGCAAGAACTCACCACAGCCTCTCTCGTTATTCTCCATTTCATCTTTTCCTTCTAGCTCTTTGAGAGAACAAGCAGAGGTTAATGTCACCTGAAGAAGCAATTAATACAGGACCCATTTTATAGTAAACATGTCTTGCAGAGTTTCTTCAACTGCAGCTTTCCTGATGAAGCCCGAGTGGAGAAGCCCATCCCTTGCACAGGCTTCTCCATGCAGCTGATGGTCTGCTAGCCGTGACTCGCATTACTGGGAAGCCTGTTCCTATAGGCACTGCACTGGGGATACTTGACCATAGTAGTTAATTGGTAAAGGGGAAGATTAAACTGTCACTTACGTTAGATACCTCCTATACAGATGCCCACACCTGAGTTGGTCAATCTAGGCTCCCTCTTTTTTCAACAGAGAATAAATAGCTTCTGTGGATTTCATCTAATATAAAACATTCACATGGCCCATTATAGATGTTTTAATACAGATTACATTGTTCATATTCTAACTATAAAGGACAACTAAGATGGCTAACCCAGATACAGCAATTAATGCTGCACATACCCACACACATTCAGAGAGAAAAAATGCCAGTATGACTACAGTGGACCAGAGTGATCAGATAGATCTCCCAGGTACTGTGTTACCATCACAAGTGGTATGATGACTATCATTTCTGCAAATGCTATAAGTATCCTCTTGAGACTTTTCCTATGGGTGGTCTGGATCATTGCATTCACTTCAGATTCTATCTCTGTATCCCCCAAAATGGGGTGACTAAATTTGCTTTACTGTGATATGTTTAGAAATGTTTATACATGCATACACTTGAGTAAGTGTCTTAATAATATAATACTGCTTAAATATTTCTCTAAGGAAACAAATCCAGCCATTCCTTTTTGGTGGAAAAGGACTGTACTCTACTCTTCTGAGACCCCACCTGGAGTACTGCATCCAGCTGTGGAGCCCTCAACATCAGAAGGATATAGACTGGTTGGAGCGAGTCCAGAGGAGGCCACGAAGATGCTCAGAAGGCTGGAGAGACTCTGCTATGGGGACAGGCTGAGAGAGTTGGGCTTGTTCAGCCTGGAGAAGAGAAGGCTCCGGGGAGACCTTATAGCACCTTCCAGTGACTGAAGGGGGCTACAAGGAAGCTGGGGGAAGGGCCTGTAGTGACAGGACAAGAGGTAATGGGCTTAAACTGAAAGCGGGGAGGTTTAGATTAGATATCAGGAAGAAGTTCTTCATGGAGAGGGTGATGAAGCAGTGGAACAGGTTGCCCAGAGAAGCCGTGGATGCCCCATCCCTGGAAGTGTTCAAGGCCAGGTTGGATGAGGCTTTGAGCAACCTGGTCTAAAGAAGGGTATCCCTGCCCATGGCAGGGGGGGTGGAACTAGATGATCTTTAAGGTCCCTTCCAACCCAAACCATTCTATGATTCTATGATTCTATTTTCTATTCACCAGCTTGTCCAGCTTGAAGTTCACTAGAGAATTACACATGCACCACACAAATACACGCACACAGAACAGAAAGCAAGGTAACATGGCAAATAGTTGGGAACAGGATTTTGTCAGATGGCATGACAGACCGCAGTGATAAGAGGCAGGGTTTGCCAGGTGACTGCGGTGACCAGCAGCTTGCTTGCATGAAACTGTCCACTTCTATGCACCATTCTCTCCATTTTGTTGTGTGTCTGATCCACCTTTATCGACCTCTTTCCTGCCTTTGTCCATTCTGGAGTTTTGTGTATTCCTACCTTTCCTTTAAATAACTCATAATAATAATTTTGCTCATCCTTATGAGACCCATTATAATCTTCTTTCCCCTCTTCTCAGTTACATAGTTCTGGCTGAACCTCAAGGCAATCATGTTTTCTGCAAAATCACTTCCTTGACACAAAACAAAAGTTAGTGTAGATTCTTGTAAGAAAAAAGGCTGCAAAAGTTGGCCCCTTGGGCTTGAAACTTGACATCTAGCTACTTCAGGGATGCCTAATGCTGAATACACTTTTCACCATTTTCTGCTAGGTAATGTGAGTATCTGGGGGGTTCCTGAATGCTCTTCTTACACTGTCTAGAAAACCTGGGCTCCTAAACTTGGTACTTAGCTTTCCACAAGTAAGTGGGAGGCTCACAAATTTATTTTTTCAACTCTCACCCTTTCATGGGGTCCTCTGTGGATGTAGCCCTTTATATTTTAATGCTATTGTCCATACCGTTCGTATTAAGACAATACATACAGAACCTTAGAAAACAGAAATCATGAGTCATTACATCTGTTTTCCGACTTTTACATTCATTTTATGAACTTTTGCAGTCTATAAATTGGAAATAATCCCAGAAAATGAATAAATGGATTACTTTGATTGCTGTTTCAATTAAAAAAACAAAAAAGAAAGAAAAAAGTGAAAGCATAGTGTAGTCAATGAGGAAATATTATGCTAATTACTGTAAAGATAACAGCTGTTCATACTCTTTAGATTATTAACACCTTCTACACTCCAGCAGGGAAGCATCCCATGCAACGCTAATCTTCCATGTGCAAACAACTGCTGTTCCTTCACAGGGAAGCGGGTAATACATTCTTCTCTCTGACAGAACAATAGGCGAGCAACAGCAGGCAGAACAGAAGTAATATGACTT
Organism: Eurypyga helias; assembly: GCF_000690775.1. Classification (NCBI taxonomy): domain Eukaryota; kingdom Metazoa; phylum Chordata; class Aves; order Eurypygiformes; family Eurypygidae; genus Eurypyga; species Eurypyga helias. The sequence goes on along the minus strand of NW_010263734.1, from coordinate 51,005 downwards.
TCAAGATTTCGTTAATGTCATTGGCGCTGCAAACTGTACAATACATATGCTACCAGTAGAAGACAAATGTGGTTCTTATAAAGCAAAAATCACATCCAGCCTTTTATACATAAATAAATTACTGGATTATGCCAGCTGTTGGGTTTTTTGGTTTTGGTCTTTTTTTTTTTTTTACTCTTTTGAGTTTTCCCTCTTTTTTTTTCTTTATCCAATTAAAAATGGTGAGTGCTCAACATCTGTTCTGAACTGGTTTTATGAAAAGGTCAATTTTTGACTTTATAAATCAGATCTGTAGCCAAATTACTATGGTGACCACTCCTCATTTTCTGGATTACTGTGGTAGCTTTCAGCATGTTGTTAGCTTAAATGTTCTTCTCATGTTATAGAACAGGGGAAAAAATATTTGAAGGAAAAGCCTTTCCTACCAAGGAAAACTGACTGTGATCTGGGAAGAGGTGGAACAATGTCTTATCTACAAAAACATGACTTGCATAGTGAAAAAACCCCACTCTAAATCTCTGTAATATAGGCTTTGAAAGTGAAGTGGTAAATCCAAGAAATAAATACAAGCAAGCTGCAGAATTATCAAGTTCAAGGACTGTCTGGGCTGTGAGGCCTAAAGAGAGTTTAATTAAAGTTATTTGAGAAATTTAATGTTGTAAAAATTATTACAAAAGAGGTAAAAACCCCAACAAAACATCTAACCTTGAAGTAAATGAGATAATTGGATGATAAACCCATCCCTTAGTGCTGTGTGATGCCTGCTCTGTGAATGAATCACCCGGAGAGGCGGGTACTCTGTGTGCTTGCTTTGGCAAAGCTGTAGGCAGGTGCCTGTTTTCTTTCTGATAACCAGCCAGTTTAGATGTTATCACCCTCAGCACCGCCTACTCCTCCTCACTCATCCCACTAGACAGAATCTACACAATCGAGACTTCTCACATACTTGTTATACAGGTAATTCCCCCTAATATGGTCCTCTCAGTGTGCTCTGCACCTGCTGTCCTCCCACCCTGCCCCTCTCAGAGCACTCTTCAGGTGCCCCACTTTGCCTGCAGTGGGGCACCCCAAGAACAGCTGTACCAGAAGAAGTGAGAAGCTGTATCTCTTGACAAACTTACGACTTCGTAAGCTCTGAACATCTTGTTTTTCAGTTGTTTGCATGGCTCGCAAACTTTGCAGCTTCTCTGGTACTTCTGGTCAGCCTACAGCTAAGGAATATCCTTAAGAAAGTGAGTCACTCCGGGTGAATCAGCTCTGCATCACTCTGGAGCACTGAAGTGCATTTTACCTCACTCCACCTGGGGACTGAGCTCAAGGAACTACCAAAACCCAAATTACCACCCTTTCATTACTCAGAATCCATGTATAGAAGGACACTATGACATGTGCCTATCTTTTTCCTCCTTAGTCCTCAGGCTTCATTATCTCAGAGAGATCCTAGGTGAAACAGGTTATTTGCTCATGTGGATGATGAGCTGTTCCGCAGCCTGTTTCAAAAGGGAAGCCACCTTACCTCAGTGTTCACAGGACACCAGGAAATGTGAAAGGATTTATTTCCTGAGACCTTATTTTCTGAGATCTAGACTAAAAAAAAGTCTTTGTATTCTCTGTGGTGCAGTATAGGTACCCAACATAGACAGGCTCTCAGTAGGCTGACATTACTAAGGCAATCTGAATTTCTGGGACATCCACATCAACCTTAATGTACAGGATATGCATATTACTCGGCTGATCTGACAGAGATTCTTTTCCCTGAATCTTAGATGTTTCCAGCGTAAACACTTGAGCTAGCACCCTGTGGACTCCTTGACAGGCAATGTATGTTTTTACAGCAAAAGTCATCACAGCAAATAGAACTGCTTAATTTAGGATGAGGTGAAGTGAACCACTGAGATAGTTCCACAGACAATAAAGGGAGAACAGTCATTCACTGAGGTGAAAGGTCTGTATTGAATCAGATTAATACCATATTTTGTATTTAACTTAGAGTAAGCTTTGTTCAAATTCAGTAGAATATTAAGATACAGTAGGTACATCAGCTTGTAATTCTATTTTAGCAACATACTGTGCAGTAAGAACATTTTTAATGCAGAAAAACTTTAATGGAGGTGACATTTGTAATCATATGTAAATGTGATATAAACATGTGACATGTTATGAAATAATATTTATAGCACAGAAGTCCCCCCAAAAATGTAATGCTACATGTTTCACTTCTAGGATGGGATGCATAGGAAGAATTTTATATAGAGGATATTTCTGATATGTACTAGGAATGTCTTTAACCTACACTAAAAGTGGAAGCATAGGAAATTGATCATTTCTATGTACAGAAGAACACTATGGATATGCTACCAATGTCCTTCGAATCACGAAGTTAAAGATTTCCCTCATCATTTAATCTGTGGGATTTTTTGACATTTATCTGTGAGCATACAATTTTTAAAATTAATATATACATACTTTTTAATTTAACATTTAATGTATGAAAAAGATCACTTGTAAAAGGTTATATTTAGGGAAAAATTATTATGTGAGGTACAACTTCCTTTTTTTGTAACTGTTCCATGTAAGAAATTGCCTGCATCTCCTTTTACATAAATGTTCCCATAACCCCCCTAAAATAAAGGAAACATTGCATCCTTCCATCTTTTTTGGCAAACTTGTGTTGTCATGAAAACTTTCTTATTCTATATTGTGTTCTGCATGTCAGATGGTGGCTATAACAATAGGTTTGCTCTGAAATAGAAAATCTTGATAAGAAAGCTTGGGTAATAAAGAGTTTGGCGAACCCTGTATGAATCCACATTTTGTCTATTTCCTTATACCCGCAGGAGCTGGAAAAAAGCTTCCCAGGTTTGTCTATGTTGACATGTCTTGTATTTGTAACTCTGTGTATGTATGTTTGTAACTCTTCTACTTTGGATTAGCTTGGGTTTCCAGTTCGTGCATATGAAGCCTATTTTTCTGATGTATATGCTAGTAGTCTGTTATTCCATGATAAATTGGCTGAATGTCTTGGGAAGCCTGGGATGGTTTCCAATAGTTGTTTATAATTAGGAGCATCTCAAGTGGTAGTGGTTTTTCACATCAGTGGAAAATAAAAAAAATATTTACTTTTCGTACTTATTTAATCATCCATTCTGTTAAATTGTGGGTGTTTTCGGTATGTTCTTTTTCATTCTGTTTATTGTACGTTGCTCTCTTTTTTTTTTCTGTATTTTTCTCTGCTGCACAAGGACAGTGTGGGATTTCCTGAAAGAGGCTGCCACAAGCTAGCTGGAAAATGCCTGTCATAAAACGGATTTAAATATTCTGTCTGTGATTCCATGGGCTTTGGATCAGCCCTCAAGAAACTATTTGTCTACTTGGAGGAGATGATTACTTCCACAGCACAACTGATGCTTTACTTGCTTTGTTGATTCACAGAAGGTGCTAGATTAACCACAGCAATTGATCTGTGATGCACAACTGAGCAAAGCCATAGTCGTCTTTGGGAATCTTAATTATCATGTTAGTAGCTTTTGTTCTTGTATTTTAAACCTACAGAAGAAACGTATACCTCCCTGCAAACCAGCAGGATCCATGTCAGATAACTGTAAAGTTTTTGTGCTCAACCTCCTGCTTTACAGTTCTGCAGTCAGGGCTGAACTAAATTATACCATTCCTTTTTGACAATGGCAAGTGAGGAGGATGCAGACAGGGAGTCATCAGTTTTGGATGGGGTATGACCTTCTCTAATTCCTCAAAGTAACAATATCCCCTTTATTTTCTTTTAGGAGATCAGGAACAAGAAAGCCTCTTGTCTTCACTGAAGCAAACTGTAGGCAGCAGAGGCATTTATTGACAGGTTGCATACATACCACATGTGCATTGACTCTTTGTATTCCACCTTCCAGGATAATGTATAGAGACAGAAAGCCTGTGAAAGATTTTTCCAGACCTTCCCAAAGACTACATTGAGTCTTGATCCCGGGAGTGCTGAACCTCTATACAAATCTGGAGGGGAGCCCCTGCCAACTCATTTTGATATTCAGGGTAGCTTTGGAAGCAAGACTGTGTAGTCCATAGCAGGTGGATTAGCAAGATCTTTTCTTCCATACTGAGCAGTCAATTACGTGGTCCCTAGCCCATTCACCCAGGGAATGATCCCACACAACCCTCACCTCTCTCATGGGGAGAGCATTGAGGGAATATTCTGATGATAGTCAACACCCAAACAGGACTCTAGGATGAGGCTATTTCTTGTCCAGTCAATCAGGTGATGCCTCTGTAGCTAAAAACATGAAGGCACAATTGTCATCTGTATCCAGGTTAGGATTTAATGGTCTGGATAGTTGGGCAACAACATGGATAAAAAGCTGTTTGGATTATCAGTGAGTCGTGCCCTGCATGGATGCTTGTGATGAATACTGGAGAGGTCTGTCCTGGGACCTGTCCTGTTTAAGGTCTTTATCCATGATTTGGCAAAGGTGGCAGGGTGCATTCTAGTCAAATTTGCAGATAACACAAAGCTGGAGGAACAGTTGATATGCTCAAGGGTAGGACGGCCATCCTGAGGGACCCAGAGAGGTTTGAGGAATGTGCCAACAGAAATCTCATAAAATTCAGCAAGGACACGTGTAAAGAAAACAGTTAGATACTGTGTCCAGATTTGGGCCCCAAAAATAGAAAAAACAGGGACATTAGAGGAAGCTTAGTGGAGGGCCCCAAAAAGGTGATGTGGCTGGAGCACTTCCCCTGTGTGGAGAGATGATCTTGTTCAGCCTGGAGAAGGAAAGTTTTTGGGAACACTTAATGCATCCCTCAGTACCTACGCGGGGTCATAAAGAAGATGGAGCTAGGCTCTTCATGGTGGTGCACGGCAGGAGGGCAACAATGGGCACAAGTTGACACAAGAGAGAAGAAACTTTTTCCTGAGAATACAGTCTTGCAATGGAGCAGGATGCCCAGAGAGCGGTGTCCATCTTTGGAGTTTTTCAAGACTCAGTTGTGCAAAGCCTGGAGGAACCTAGTCTGATCTTATAGCTGACTGTTTCTGGCAGGATTTTAAACTACCTGACATAGAATCATAGAATCATGGAATGGTTTGGGTTGGAAGGGACCTTAAAGATCATCTAGTTCCAACCCCCCTGCCATAGGCAAGGACACCTTCCACTAGACCAGGTTGTTCAAAGCCTCATCCAGCCTGGCCTTGAACACTTCCAGCGATGGGGCATCCACAGCTTCTCTGGGCAACCTGTTCCAGTGCCTCACCACCCTCCCTGTGAAGAACGTCTTTCTAACATCTAATCTAAACCTTCCTACTTTCAATTTAAACCTGTTACCCCTTGTCCTATTACTACAGGCCTTTATAAAAAGTACCACTCCCCCCACCCCCATCTTCCTTGTGGGCCCCTTCAGGTACTGAAAGGTTGCTATAAGGTCTCCCTGGAGCCTTCTCTTCTCCAGGCTGAACAAGCCCTATTCAAATGTCCCAATTCACAAGATCCCTTCCAACTGAGTTTTCCTATCAGGCCTATGATCTTCTTTCACCAGTTTCTCTTTCTAAACTTCTTTTTTCAACTGAGATTTCCTAAGCTGCAGCCTTTCCAGATCTTTTAACAGGGAAGCAGTTTGGATTCAGGTTGTTTCTATCATTCTCTGTGAAGTAAAGTTTCTCCTGTCATTGGATGAAGAAGAAAATGTGCAAGTCAAGTCATCTTACTGTTAGGATGTACAGCATAGATCCCTACCGCTGGGCTATTTGCCTAGACTCCCAGTGTAACTGATAGAGAGTAAGAGACATTTTTGGGATGACATTAATCTCATCTGAAGGCAGATGTCTAAAATAGGTTGTCTGGATCACTCATAAGTATGTTTTTCTCCACTGGCTATATTGGAAGCTTAGATGAATGGCTCAGTTGTAGCTGCCTGTAATATAGTTGCCCACAGAGTTAAATGAGATCATTCTTATCTGAAAAGCCTGCAACTACCTACCACCCTTTCTATGTGCTCTGAAGGCTGAGAGCTGTATGACAGACCAAAACCAACTATCTCCTGAGATCCTTTGCCTTTGCAGGTGGTGGGATGGGAAGCCCTGTAGGTTTAATTCAAGGGTAGTATGAATCTGTGGGAAAAAATGGCTTTGCCTGTTGTACAGAAAGCACAAATGGCTGGCAGAGCTTCAGAAATAATTTAATCTTGATAACATGAATGACAATTCTCTCATATCTGTCATGAATGAATCAGATGGAAATACTTTCCCCTTTCACAGGTTTTATATTCAGTAGAAAACAGCTTGTTTTTCAAGCCTTAATATTTCTAGGGGCAGGGGAAAGGAGAAGAAAAAAAACTAGGAAATTGGCATTACAATTATGTACCTTAGTCCTACTGGTTGATTGATAATCCCAAATTCTTCCTTCTGCTTGCAGAAGGATCAAGCGCTCTTAGCTGATCCTGTCTCACGTTTCTATTTATTAGGTTTGCATACACTTCCTCTGAGTACTTTTGGTCTATAAAAGAATCATATGCCAGGGAGCCTGACTGTAGTTGCAAAATTTCAGGAGGGGGAGACGAACACAATTTTAAGACTGAGGGCTGAATTATCATCTACATCTCTTATACACAGATACACACCCAAGGCTGCAGGATACCTGGGTCATGGGAAATTGAACATGCTATCTCCGGCTGACAGTTCCAGTGATTAGTGTGAAGGGACCTTTCGTATCTCAAAGCACCAGCACATTAATCTGATCAATTTAGGCAAGTGACATCAGTTATACACAGTCATATTGTATCGGAAGCCTCAACTCTGCAATGATAGGACTCTGTTAATTTACTGCCTAAGTACTACAATATCTTAGAAGAAAACTCATTTTTTACTTTGCTAAAAAGTATACAAGTTCCATTTCTAGTTAGAAGCTTTTCATAACTAGATTCAATCCTGTAAGTCAGAGCAAAAAATATTTAATATTTTTGATTGTGTTCCCATTAAGTCAATGGCAAAAACACATTTTTGCTCTTTATGTTCCTTTCAGCAAGTAATTTATGACTCATGAATTTACATGTTATTACCTGACAATATTTTTGTCATTTCCTACCCTCTCCCGACTATGTGATTTTCTGTGAATGGTTTGTGGCAGATAATGAAGCAGCAGCATTTCAAATCCGACTCATTCTGTCCAAAGCTGCATGGAATTTTTCTACTTTCTGATTGAATTAACATGTGACAGTCAGTACGACGTGTATCTGAGAGAATCAGGTGAATCACTGAAGATGTCAAAAGGTAAGAAAAGAGTATGGAACAGGTAAAAGTTTGGACATGATAAGGGGGATCTGGGAGAATTTTTTCAATTAAAAACTTTCTTTTTTTTTGGTCTAAGCTGTATTGAGAAAGGAAAATATCTTAATATCAAGGTTTCTGGCTCAGTATTGGTAAACTTAAAGTGTGATTTTTCATCACATTCAATCAAATAATTATATGCGAAAATAATAAAAAGAAAAGGCATAATTCTGTTTCTGATTCTGTTGATGAGGAAGATTTTTGTCATTGATTTCAACAAAACCAAGGTTTTACTTGAGGTCTTTAAAACTTCCCAAATGTGAACAAAGGGGTGCACATGCAGCACACATAGGAGGTAAAGTGTCGCAGCTGGTGACAGATTGTGTCCAGCTGTCTCAGGAAAAAGGATTCTAGCCCATGAATTGGCAGGGCTCATCGATAAGACTTTAAATTAGGTTGGAAGGGGTAGAGGGTCAAAACCAGTAGGGACACCAATAGATGCCCAGAGCCTGGAGAAGAATCACTGCTCACCAAGAGAACACCTGACAGGCAAAACGGGAATACTTAAGACTTCATCGGTGGCCCACCTTAAATGCTTCTATACGAACGCACAGAGCATTGGAAATAAATAAGAGGAGCTGGAGGTGTGTGCACGAGTGGGGGGCTATGACCTCATTGGCATCATGGAGACGTGGTGGGATGTCTCCTATGACAGGAGTGTCAGAATGGAAGGATACAGACTCTGCAGGAAAGACAGGCAGGAGAGACGAGGGGGCGGGGGATGTGTGTGTGTGTGTTGGTCTCTGTGTCAGAGCCCAGCTGGAATGTGTGGAACTCCGGCTGGGGTTGGATGAGGAGCAGACCAAAAGCTTATGGGTCAGGATTAAAGGGAGGGCAGGAAGAGGTGATACAGTAGTAGGAATTTGCTATAGGCCACCTGGCCAGGATGAGCAAGTGGATGAGGCCCTCTACAAGCAGATAGCAACAGGCTCACATTCACAAACCCTGGTTTTCATGGGGGACTTCAACCACCCCAATATCTGTTGGAGGGACAACACGGCAGGGCACAAGCAAGCCAGGAGGTTCCTGGAATGCACTGA
>NW_010263734.1:41883-42297 GCF_000690775.1 Eurypyga helias | reverse complement strand
GCAAGGAAGAGGAAGTCAGGAAAAAGCAGCCAGAGGCTTGTGTGGATGAACAAGCAGCTCCTGAACAAAGTGAGGCAAAAAAGAGAAGCTTACAGCAGGTGGAAGCAGGGACAGGTAGCCTGTGAGGATTACAAGGAAGTTGTCTGAGAGATCGGAGATCAGGTTAGGAAAGCCAAAGCCCTGACAGAATGGAACCTGGCCAGGTACATCAAGGCCAACAAGAAGGGCTTGTATAGGTACATAGGGGATAAAAAGAAGATCAGGGAAAATGTAGGCCCTCTGTGGAAGGAAACGGGAGAGCTGGTTTCCCAAGATATGGAGAAGGCCAAAGTACTCAAAGTTTTTTTTACCTTGATCTTCAATGTCAAAGATGCAAGCCATACTCCCAGAGTCACGGAAGGCAAGGGCAGGGAA
>NW_010263734.1:23745-41794 GCF_000690775.1 Eurypyga helias | reverse complement strand
CCGGGGGTCCTGAAAGAACCAGCGGATGGGGTTGCAAAACCTCTATCCATCATATTTGAAACATCATGGCAGTCTGGTGAAGTTCCCACTGACTGGAAAAGAGGAAACATAACCCCCATCTTCAAAAAGGAAAAAGAAAGAGGACCCGGGAAACTACAGGCCAGTCAGTCTCACTTATGCCTGGCAAGATCATGGAGCAGATCCTCCTGGAAATCATGCTAAGGCACATGGAGAATAAGGAGGTGATTGGTGACAGCCAACATGGCTGATCATGCTTGACTAATAAGGTGACCTTCTACAATGGGGTCACGACCTTGGTGGTTAGAGGACGGGCAACCGATGTCATCTACCTGGACTTGTGCAAAGCCTTTGATACTGTCCCACACGACATGCTTGTCTCGAAACCGGAGAGACATGGATTTGATGGATGGACCACTCAATGGATAAAGAACTGGCTGGATGGTCGCACTCAGAGAGTTGTGGCCAATGGCTCGATATCTGAGTGGAGACCAGTGACAAGTGGCGTTCCTCAGGGATTGGTATTAGAACTGGTGCTGTTCAACATCTTTTTTGGTGACACAGACAGTGTGATTGAGTGCACCGTCAGCAAGTTTGCCAGTGTCACCAAGCTGTGTAGTACACACTGGAGGGAAGGGATGCCATCCAGAGAGACCTTGACAGGCTGGAGAAGTGGGCATATGCCAGTCTCATACAGTTCAACAAGGCCAAGTGCAAGGTCCTGCACCTGAGTTGGGGCAATCCCAAATACAAGTACAGGCTGAGTGGAGGGTGGATAGAGAGCAGCCCTGAGGAGAAGGATTTGGTGATACTGATGGACGAAAAGCTGAACATGAGCCGGCAGTGTGCGCTGGCAGCCCAGAAAGCCAACCATATCCTGGGCTGTATCAGGAGAAGTGTGGCCAGCAGTTTGAGGGAGAGGATTCTTCCCCTCTACTCTGCTCTCATGAGACCCCACCTGCAGTGTAGTGTCCAGATGTGGAGCTCTCAACATCAGAAGTATATCGACCGGTTGGAGCGAGTCCAGAGGAGGCCACCAAGATGCTCAGAGGGCTGGAGCACCTCTGCTATGGGGACAGGCTGAGAGAGTTGGGCTTGTTCAGCCTGGAGAAGAGAAGGCTCCGGGGAGACCTTATAGCACCTTCCAGTACCTGAAGGGGCTACAAGGAAGCTGGGGCGGACTTTTTACAAGGGCCTGTAGTGACAGGACAAGGGATAACGGGTTTAAATTGAAAGTGGGGCAGTTTAGATTGGGTATCAGGAAGAAGTTCTTCACGGAGAGGGTGGTGAGGCACTGGAACAGGTTGCCCAGAGACACTGTGGATGTCCCATCCCTGGCTGTTTTGAAGGCCAGGCTTTACTAGGCTTTGAGCAATATGACCTAGCAGAAGGTGTCCTTTCTCATGGCAGGGGGTTGGAACTACATGGTGTTTAAGGCCCCTTCCTACCTAAACCATTCTATGATTCTATGAAATGTCCTTTGGGTTTAAACTTCTTTTGTGCGTGTGCAATTAAATGTGCTGAGTCTTGCAAAGGTAAATGCTTTCTGCATACAGTTCTGTGTAGGTAGAAATGGATTCTGAAAGACGATATGAAACTGTGGTTTATAAAGTGAAGTTTGAGGACTGCTGAACAAAGGTGGTTAGGACACTTAATCAAAGAGAAAAACTTCCTTGAATATGAATGAAAAGAATGATGTTAGCACCTGAAATATAATTAAACATAGAGGTAAAGATGTAAAGAGCAGAAGATATAAAATGCAGTTATTGTGTCAAGTTCCCAAAGCTGCACATAACTGCGATGTGTATGCAGTTCCCCAAACTGTACACATCCAAAGAAATAATTGGCCTTCTGATTACAATTGCAAGTGTCTGAGAAAGACACACTTTTGTTTAGATTAAAGGATACTGAAAAGCTGTCTCAGAAATTACTTCTTTCTACTTAAGCAAGATGACTTGGATTTGGTGGCTTAAAAATATCTGAAGAGGAAAGAAAGAGAAAAGTTTATTTGGGGGGAAAGTTGCTGTCAGCAAAAAGTTGTTTCATGCTGGAATAAAGGTCCTTCTTCCTTTTTGGATAGTATCTTCCTAACACAGATAGCTTTCAGGGGTATATTAAAGGAGAACACTTGAGACCAAAATAGGCAAAAAAGGCACCTTTTTTCATATTTGATATTACTCAGTTACATAGTGTTGAGGAACTCCTTCCCTCAGAGCAGTGGGTTCCAAAATTTATGTGGATTCCAAGACAAATCTGACTAACTTTGGGTAGAAGATTCCATTGTGATTAGCTCTGCTTCAGGATGTTCCTGAGCCACAAATAACTGGAGGTGGTGAGACTATTCTGGGAAAATACCTCCTCTCTTCTTATAAATTAAAAAAAAAATATTCTTTCATCTTGTTTAAGTACATAGAAGTAATTTCTGTTCATGTTTTGAAGTCAATGGTAGCTGTATCTTTCCTGATGAGGTAAGTGATACTTTTTAATTAACACTTTTTTAATTTTTGTACTTTTCTCCTAGAAGTTATGATTATTTTTTAAAATAAATTTTGTATTTTCAGATAATCAAACTATGCTGTTATCATGTGATTGCAGTACTGTATATGCACAGAAAAAGTACAGTAATTATTAGAAGTCTCTCTTTCAGGGTGAATAGAAAGATTAATATGGATAGGAAACTCATTAATTTGTAAATTTAAATAAACTGTCCCCATCGCCTCCTGATTAATTTAGTCCATAATACTCTGGACCTCCTGGAGTCAGAAATAAAGGATCAGTGGGTACTTGGGGGGCCTTTGTTTTTAGTATTTCATAAATCCATCCATTGAAATGTGCTGTCTATCAAATATAAAAGTCTATTCATCACAAGCAGTGTTCCAGCAGTGCCAGGCTCCCAATTCCCACCCCCTGCCCACCAGGCCAGCGTTCACTGTGCAGGACACCTAGAAGCTGTTGGACATTTCCAAATCACATTTACAGCTACCCATGCTGATAGGTAAGAACAAATGAAATTTCCTCTAGATAAACACCTATTTTTTGTAAGCAGGAATTAATAGACTTAATTAGTGGTTTTGGCCTAAAGGAGCATCGTTCTATCTGCAACAAAGGCTTTTTGAACAGCATCCCCCTAGAAGCCATGGCACTCTCAACTCCACAGTGCCCTCTGAAAGGTCCCAGGGTTTTTTTTCTTCATCTTTTTTATCACTAATCCTGACAGCAGCATGGCAAAGGGCAGGTTCAACATCCTTTTCAAAACAGACCATTGCTACTCTAAAATCAACTACTGAAGCTGCCTCTGCCAAGTGAAGGTAAGGACTTGAGAGACTGAGGGGGCCAGGATGAGGTGGAGTTGAGGCTTTGATCTTCTTTATGTGCTCACATCAATTGCATGTGGACTGAGAGCACAACAATAACTGCACTGATACACCCTGCTTGCTTACTGCAGCATGCCAGGATGCTTTGTGGAGTCTGCTTTTTCTGAGAACAGGTCTGCCAAAGCAGTCCCCTGAAAGCTTGAATCAGGGAAGTAATACTAGAAAAGAAATAACTATGTCAGCATTCCTGTCTCCATCTGTGAGAAGACACACAGCTGAGACACCCTCAGTACTGTGTGCAGCCACAGGAAAACATGTTACTTTAGACCTTCAAAGAAAGCAGATGATGCTGTCGCCTGAAGTGTGCTTATTCTTCTAAAATGCTTCCCACCAGTGTATGAAGGCTGGAGCCCTTTGCTCTATGGCATTAAAAAATCAGTACTTACCCCACATGCTGCTCATTGATTCCACTTATAGAAGATGGCTCTGTCTTAGCTTTTGACAACAGATGACTCTGCAGAGGCAGAGTGAGTAATCAACTGTGCATTTGTGCTTTCAAAACTCCTCACCTAGTTCTTATTCAGGTGGATTCCTCTGTGTCCTCCCAAGCAGCTCCTGTGCTCTCCACCTGGCTTCCTTTGCTACGGCTCCTCATTACCTTGGTAGAACGGGTGGATGAAAAGCTGGACGTGATCCGGCAGTGTGTGCTGGCAGCCCAGAAAGCCAACCATATCCTGGGCTGTATCCAGGGAAGCGTGGCCAGCAGGCTGAGGGAGGGGATTCTCCCTCTCTGCACTCATGAGACCACTCCTGGAGTTCTGCGTCCAGCCCTGGGGCCCCCAACTTAAGAAGGATATAGACCGGTTGGAGCGAGTCCAGAGGAGGCCACGAAGATGCTCAGAGGGCTGGAGCACCTCTGCTATGGGGACAGGCTGAGAGAGTTGGGCTTGTTCAGCCTGGAGAAGAGGAGGCTCCGGGGAGACCTTATAGCACCTTCCAGTACCTGAAGGGACCGACAAGGAAGCTGGGCGGGACTTTTTACAAGGGCCTGTAGTGACAGGACAAGGGGTAACGGGTTTAAATGGAAAGTGGGGAAGTTTAGATTGGGTATCAGGAAGAAGTTCTTCCCAGAGAGGGTGGTGAGGCACAGGAACAGGTTGCCCAGAGAAGCTGTGAATGCCCCATCCCTGGAAATGTTCAATGCCAGGCTGGATGAGGCTTTGAGCAACCTGGTCTAGTGGAAGGGGTCCCTGCCCATGGCAAAAGGGATTGGAACTAGAGGGTCTTTAAGGTCCCTTCCAACCCAAACCAGTCTGTGATTCTGTAATACCTCACTGCTGCTGCGCTCAGCTTTGCAGCTTCTCTCCTAAGTTCCCTGACTCCTGAGTTTGTTACACCTTTCAGTTGTTCTTGTGTTCTCTGGCTGTCCTACCCTAAATGCCGTTAAGGCTGCCTGCTTCACCTAATGGGAATCTCTCATCAAGCCAACAAGTTGTGCTGCCTGGAAACATTTTCGCAATGAGCTGATGTACAGCTAAATGATTGACCATTCTTGCTTATTAATGCAATATTTCATTTTAGGTCAAATGAAAATTGAAAATTTTAAATTATCCAAGCACCTTTTTTCTTTTTTCTTTTTTTTTTTCTTCAGCATGACCATTAAATAGAAAAATTAATTATTTGCACAGCCCTGTTGAAGATAACATTTTTACTCTCTCTCACCTGACACAAGCAACATTTGGTCAGAATTCTAGCCTTGGCCTTGGCACGGTTTGTGTCAAAAAACACCTTCTTAATTCTAAATCTCTGCAAATTGTAAGGGAAGTTTGGAAGACAATAATCAAAAGTCAAAACAAGAATGAGCACCAAGAACTGAAGTGCTGTTTTGTTTACTACTACACAGAGACCTTGTTTGGTAACTAACACATAATGAAGTATATTTTTCCTCCGCAAGATACCATAGAAATGACTGCAAATATTCAACTGAGACATGCAAGGGGTTGATAATGTGAGGCATAGAAAATGAGAAGATGAAGGTAGAACTCAATTCACAACCCTTGCAGAGCAGTAAAAGGAGGAGCCAAAAAGCAGAGCAAAGAGCACTTATCTGGAGGATGCATATTAGGACTTTCTGATAATTTGTATGCTTGTAAGAGAAAATATAAAATTGCAGATATAGCTGTATAGCTGCATCACTTCTGAACGCTGGTAAAAACAAAGAAAGAAATAACTTCTTTGAAAAGAGCAGAACATGTGTCCATTTTAAATACTCCGAAGTCTGAACTCTGAAGTCCTTTGCACAGACAAAGCTGAATTATATATTCTTTTGTCTGAGGCTGCAGAAATAAAACTCGGGGTTTTTTTAATTTGTTTATGCATTTGTCAGTACTTGGTTTTCATTGTCATGTTTGCAGGAATGGGCCTGAAGTCAATTTCCATCACCAGTTTTACATTTCACACAGCACCAGTGAAGAAAAAAAAGCAAACCCCAAACCTTAAAAGTAGAAGAATATATTTATAGGAACCAAGAAATGAACACAGACAATCCACGACAAGAAAATACCTGCAATTATTTTTACAGCATTTTTGTTAAAATGGATTATAATTCCCAAAGAGAATTTTCCTTAAAACAGTAGAATACAATATCATATTTTCCTTGTCTAAATAAGATATATGAAGTACTCTATAGCATTATATAAATGGGAGAAGACTCCAGTGAACCTTATGCAGTAACATACATGTCTCCTTCAGAAATTTCACTAGAGAAACGTGTCATGTTCAGGGTGAGCTTCTTCAGTGTGTGTTCTGTGAACATACTCTGCGAGGATGTAATACAAATTGGGCAGCAAAGGAAATAGGGGGTAATGTAAATCAGAAATTGTGAAGGATGATTCGTGTACTGTAACGTAGACACCTCAATTCCTGAAATAAAGCACAGCCAGATATGCTCAATCTGCAGTGACTTAACATTTGACTAAGTCAATTAACACTGAGTCATTATTGACTCCTACTTACACTGGGGCCCCCACCATCATCAGAGCTGCTGATTTGCGCTTTTGCACAGTTGCTGCTTAACAAGTAGTCATCCATGATTCAGAGTACTTTGGAATTGACCCTGTTGCATTTCACATAATTTTTTTAGTCCTTTTTTGTCATTTGTTTGTGTGGGGTTTTTTTGTGGGGTTTTTTGTGTTTGGGGTTTGGGGTTTTTTTGGGTTTTTTTCCCAATTTTCAAGTTAGTTGTTCATCTCATCAAATACCCTAGGCCAATTTAGACTTTTAGAGTTTGATTCAATACTTCTTGCAGGGAAGGGAATGTTTCTACTACCTTTATAAGGCATGCAATCAATCTCTTAATAACCAGTTTATCCCAGAGAAAGTTGGCTGATGTCAAGATAATTAATCTGCACTAGCAAAATCATTGAGCCTATTCCACAACATGCAGCTTGGAGCAATGGCATTATTTGTACAGGGAAAGTTATTTTGGTGGATTGCTCATCTCAGAATCAGTCCCTGTGTTTCTCATTGGTTTTTAATGTTATATTCTCTGCAGAATGTTTTTGTGTGTTTGTTTGTTTGGTTTTTTTTAATATATTTTATAAGTTTACATTTACAGTATGTATTTCATTGATTTTTACCATTAATAATTCATAAGATGATAAAATTATTGATCTATATGTCAAACTGTAACAAAATAATGAAAATTTAAAATATAATTAATAATTATGAATACAGTTGGGGGTCTGTATCATATATCGGAATCATGGAATGGTTTGGGTTAGAAGGGACCTTACAGATCATCTAGTTATGACTAGATGACTCAACCTGTATTTTTTGCTATATTCATGTCCTCAACACAGTGGAATGTGGCAGTGCTACCAGGGTGCTTTGATATTGCTAGTCCATGTATATTAGGAATGAATCACTTAGAAGTTTTGATATAGATATGTATCTCAATACATTTTTCTTTCTCTACAGCTAGTACATTTATCTTAGTCTCACAGTGGGAAACCTTCAGACATCTCTGGTGAAATTACAAGGATGAATGAAATGGTCAGCCTTTAAAACTAAACACAATTCATGGCCTAAATGTCACACAAAAGTTTTAGAGGGTGGAATTCCGAGAAAGTTTTTTTTCCTTTTTTTTTTTTAAAGTATGTGGAGAAATTAAACTAACCTTAAATTAACAAGCTATTTTTAAAAGACTGACAGTTTTTAAACTACTTTTGTTACTTCTGAGCTCTTTGTCTTGGCAATACTGCAGAGTGGAATTTCTCATGAGAAATACTATCTCTGTCAAACAGATTTGATGAAAAATATTTTAAATTGAACTTAAAGTCAGCGGTGATTAGTGTTCTGAGTAGAAAATCATAAACTTTATCAATGAAAAATTTCTAGCGTGTTTTCTAATTAATTTTTGTGTCACAGCAACATTGTTTATTATTTCAGTTCCACTACTGTGGTTTATAGCTTGCTTTAAATTTTCCAAATGCTAAAGCTTACACCACTTCTAATTAGCTTTTTTTTCACTGCCTCACATGATAGGTGTCACTGAGGAAACTGAACTCTTTCCTTGCATGGACTATTTAGAGAAATTCTCAAAAATTCCCTGTTGAAAAGAAAGATTATAGGGTAAAAAGAGTTTGGAAAAGAGTGAAACAAGTAAAGTCACAATGTAGGCATGTCCTAACTCAAGGAGACCAACCAATCCACTGTAAACATATCCTTCTCTCATGTAAGGTGAGCTTAATCAGTTAATACCATGTGAGTCCCAAAGCACACACCGGTCTTCTCTCTCTGCAATGTCCTGATCTCTTCTTCTGTGATGACTGATGACTAGATAAGAGTATGACACAATAAGTTCAGGAACTGCTTCTTTCAGGACAATATTTTTAGGTGCTGAGGAAAGACATCCAGGACTCTGCAGACAACTGTGTTTCTATTTAAAATCAGCATCCCTTTCTTCAGCCAGGCACTTCAGTCTAAAACCAAGTGATGCTTGATGCTACATAAAGTTTTCCTCACAAGATCATTAAAACCTTAAAAGTCTGCAGAATTTGTATTAGATTAGGCAAATTCGTATTAGATTAAACAAATGATCTAGTGAAATCCCTTCACCATGCAAAGATAGATTAGACAAGTTCTAAAATACCATCTACATGCAGCATCAGGACATTAATCCCTTATAAATCTATTGTGTGTAGAAGTTACACCCTTGCCTTTTGTTACTCAGAGAATTCCTCCATACACCAATGGCTAAAGGAAAGGCATATTAGGTCTCCTTTTATCTCCATGCTTATAGGAATTCTCCCTGAGAACACTTTGCTCTTTGTGCTGGAGCCAACCCCTATATTTCATTGAGCCAGCATCAGAGAAATAGCAAGGGCAGGGTCTGACACAGTATGTTTACTAGTTTTAAAATTCACAGAAGGTGTATTTGAGACATAGCAGAGGATTGCAATTTCCGCTGCTTTCTACATTCTTTCAGAGCTAAAGAAGCTTTTATTTTGGTGCTCTACTTGGCAAACTGCTTTGGGGTCCATCAATTTACTCTGGAGTCTGTCAAGCCCTCCTAACCTTTCATTAATTTTTGTGTGTATGTTCTCTTGAAAAAGGAAGCTTCACATATTCCTGAATGAGCAATAAAAGGTTACTGTTTAATCCCCCAGACCTCTGCAGAACCAATTTACTTTGCTTGCTGCTTTTTCCTTCCCTTACCACCCTCATTTATAATTGCATTAATTACATGCATATAAGAATATGCTCTATCTTTGACATTAATTACTTGTCAGTGAAGATTAATGAACTTTGTAAAATGTTCAGTGTTGCACATTCATAAATAGCTAACCTGAATGGGTCACCAGTATAGTGGGAATTCAAGTAATGACCACAGGAAAGTTTCCTATTAGTAGCCAAGAGAAAAAGAAAATCAAATCACTAAAAACCACTCCCCTCCCCCCCAAAAAAGAGGCAGCTTGGTATACAAAATGCTGTGCTAATTGTCTTTTTAGAGGAAATTTTTACACTCTGTAGTAATTTCCCACTAGAATAGGCAGCCTGTGTTGCCTTTTTTTACCCTAATGATTCTTAATTTTGTTAAAATTTTTCCCAGGTTTCCCCCTTATCCTTGAGACCTTTTCTTTGTATTTCCATTTCTGTATAAAGAGGAAAATCTTCTACTGAACAGAGCAATGATAGCATTGTTCTTGCAAATGTGTGAGGATTTTCACAATTTTCTGACCAGTCATACCTTTTCTGAGACAGAAGACATTAACACTGTTATAATTTGCTTATTATTAAGAACAGAGCTGCACAGCTAATAGGTGCAATATGAGGAAAGTTGAAGAGAAGTGCTTCAAACATTAGCATGGCCAAGACTGTTCTGAAATTTTCTCAGATTTACCCTGTGCAGGCTACATCATCCATGGTGGGACGAGATCTGATAGGCAGCCCATGAAAAGTCCACAAGGAACATTTTCCTGAATCTGCTTCTTATGTGTCATTGGGGTGCAGAGGAGAAGGTTGTAGGAGCACAAAGGAGAACAAAGTACAATTCTTCAGGTGCCTGTGGACACACAGGGAAGAGTTTGCAGTGTAACTTCCAGAAAATTCACAACAAGGGACTAAAGCTCCCTGGAAATGGGACTGTGTTAGGACATGCTGGATGTCCTGGCAGGGCAAGACTGTAGAAGAATGTCACGTAGTATAGTCTAACACAGGCTGTAGGTGGCCTAGATGGTGTTTGCAGTAGGCAGTGAAGTAACAGATGTGCTTCTGAAAGTGATTACCACCACTGGGCTTCTGTAGTTACAGTGAAGTTGTACAGGGAAAGTGTTAACAAAAGTTACTACTTTTATAATATCCTATTCTTTCCTCCTCACAAAGAATGTGTGTGTGACTAAGTTTATGTGTGTGGGAAAATCCCATTAGAGTGAACCACAGCCCCAGTAAGGGATGAAGCCAGGCTTTAGAGGTACCAGTAGGATATTACATGGAAGTTCCTCCAAAGGTATTGAAAAATCCTAGTATGCAATGACAGTCAGGTTACCTGTAAGTAGAAAAAAATTGGCATTGCTGTCTCAAATTCTGCTTGACATAACATACATGACATGCATAACGTATGTATTTACTGAGCTGTTTCAGCTGCTTGTTCCAATTATGGTCACAGTCTCTGTATAGTTAATTTCACTTGAAATTGTGACTCATGCAATCTGGAATATCATAAAATTGTTTGGGTTGGAAGGGGCCTTTAAAGCTCATCTAGTTCACCCCCTCTGCAATGAGCAGCGGCATCTTCAACTAGATCAGGTTGCTCAGAGCCCCATCCAGCCTGACCTTGAATGTTTCCGGCGATGGGACATCTACTACTTCTCTGGACAACCTGTTGCAGTGTTTCGCCAACCTCATTGCAAAAATTTTCTTCCTTACATCTAGTCTAAATCTACCCTCTTTATTTTAAAACCATTACCCCTTGTCCTATCTCAACAGGACTTTGCTTCCCCAGTCCCCATCTTGCGGTCCTTTTGAGAGATGTGGAAATATGAGGTCAATACAATTATTCCCTTTTAACAATTGAGCATGTATGCAAAAGTTCTGCAGGATAAAGGCACTCATAAAGCAAAAAAATGAAAAATATTTGAAATTTTCTGTGACTGTATTTTGAGACGTTTTATCTTGCAGAAATACATTATATATGTTACTAAGGCTCATCTCAAATCATACAGTAAAATTAAATCCAGTTTTGATGGTTATTATGTCATTAAAAAAAAAAATGTAAGATGGCCTAGAATTCAGTCACTTTCTAATTCGTAGTTTCCTCTGTCAGTTATTTTTAAAATGCATTTTAGTGTTTACTGCTGTACGTAGCTACATTTATTAGATTCATCGCAACAATCCCATGTATTAGGGAAGTTCCATTACTCTGATTTTATAGCTTTGGTTCCAAGATAAAGAAAAGCCACAAGCAAATTGGTGGCAAAGCTGGGAAGAGAATCCTAATTTTGGAGTCTCAGGCAGATGACCTCATAATAAAACTGTCTCTTTCTCCCTATAGTCATGTGGAAGCACATACAGGGGCTTATCTCGAAGTGCTTGGGCATGTACATTGACTTTCACAGGCTTATGTTTTATGTTTGCAACTGGCTATGGGCATAAGTCTTTCCAGGACTAAGTCTTAATACTCAGTGGACTCCACTCAAACACTAGCTCACTGCATCACTACCCTCCTTAAGGCTCCCATGAAACACTTTGTTGGGTATATCTTCCTGCAGAAGTACTAGGTACTTAATTATTTATATTTCTGCAGTTCTTTCTCCTTTTGGATGAGTCATTCCTTAATTGATAGTCATTTTTCAGCTACAGTGTTCAGGAAAATTATGCTTGAACTTAAACATTGTTAGGTTGAATTGTATGGCCTTGTTTATCTGTACAGGTCAAGTGCACCAGTGTGATCACTCAAAGTGCAAATGAGTGACCACTTACTGTCCCATAGCTCATCATTACTTCCAGAATAACACTGATTCTCTGTTGTGGGAAAGAAAAAAGGGTTTTTGAATTACACAAATGGAACTCTGATCCAAATAATACACATGTGGTAGCCAGGGTTAACATTAATTATGCATGGGAAGTTTTGCAAGATCAGGCCTAAGATCTTTCCTCAGAGCACAAACCTACTTTTTTTTAATGGGTAGTGGTATATTTAGTCAAGCTTCCTAAAACGGGTGTCTCAATTTGTGAGAGCCAATTTGAGCTACTTCAAAGGAACTCTATTTTACATAGGTTATGCAAGGAATGACTTTATGAATATATAAATCAGGGTCAATTTAGTTGCATCACACTGGACACTTGGAAATCTCTTTATTTTAAAAATTTATAGATGTGTTCTCTTATTTTTCTGACGTTTAAGGAGAAAAAGAAAATTATATATAATCTGGGAGTAGAAAACACAACATGCCGTATTTTTGTTTCTTCCCTAGATTAAGGATTCTTATAAAGAATTTTCCCAAATGGAACAAAAATCTCCATGTAGTCTATTTAAAAATCCCATTTCCATCTCCCAGAGCTTCAGTAATGGCTATCTGGCAAACAACGTACTACACACATTCATCAGCAAAAGTATCAGTGTATAAAAAGAATCCACTTTATGAAAGGCTGCAATAAGTGCAGTCATTGCCTTTATAGGTTAACTCAGCTCATTGAAAGTTCAAATCCTACAGCCTAGAAATTATGATAATATCTTCAGGTGATGATTTCTCTGATATACGCTGAAGCAAAGAAAACTGTGTAGGAAACCAATTCTTGCAACTATATTTAAAGTTTAACTTTAATCATTGTAGAATAAGTATATTAAAATATAAAAGGAAACCACTTCAAAAGGTAATATCATTCTATTTGTTGTCTTGCACTGAAGAATTATTCCTTAAATGTGTGTTGCCAAAAAAGCCCCAAACGTGTTTCATCATAAATTCTAGAATGCCTAGGTTACAGACCAGCAACAGCAAAAGGATGGGCTTGTTTTCTGAGTCAAGTCCAAAATATTCTTCCAAAAAAAGTAGTTATAGGTAAAAAAAGTTCTAGTATTAACCTCTGGACTTGTGTCACAACTTAGTCACACTTGAGCTGAAGGGGATTTTATGCTGTTCGAAATACGTTTACTTAATAAAGAATAACAATGTACTTAAAAAGTACTTAAGAAGTACTCATTACTTAAGAAGTAATGAGAAACTACAGAATACAATAGCTTATTTGAGTGTTTACCCTCAGAGGATTTTGTGTGTTCTATGATTTTATGTTTGGCTGTTTAATAGTTGACCTATGTGAAATAAAAGTGGGCACGGTGACTTGAAATTCATCGCAGTACAGGAGGCCAGCAGAGAGTAATCTCTGATAGTGAGATTTTTTCCTGAATTTAAAGCCACAGGGGATTCCCAAGTTTCCTATTCTGGCCCATAGTATATCACAGGACAAGGACCATTTACAGATTGGTCTTCCAGTCATCATTGTTTGAATAGTGTGGGAAGTTTGCATGTATAAGAAGTGTTTATGTGTACCTTTGTAGAATCCAGGAGGATTCATTTGGCAGGTGCTTTTCCCCAGGTCAGCCCAGCATCTGTCTGAGCAGGTCTGTCTCAGCATGATAAGGTAGAAGAGTGCGTATTATGTAGGTAGTACAGGTACAGATGGAAGGGGGACAAGGCTGGCAAGACACTCTGCAGCTGGAAGATGTTTCATGAATTTTCTCAGGTCCCTGTTGACAAATGACTGACCCCCTCTTTGAGAAACATCAAACCCCTCATAGTCTGTCTGTATCCATTGCATTATAACTCAAGAATTAAAATAAATTATGTGTACATAATAGTACTGTAAAAAAAGAGTAATGGGAAGGAAATTTCTGAGATCAAAATAAGCCTGAAGCTTATCCATTATATCCATTATACTCTGCCCCTATGCACTATTAATTAAGCAATGAAGAGGGTGAAAATTATATGTTTTCATTGACTTTTTTTCAGTTACTTTCACTCGTATTGTGTTTATTCGAAGTAATTAAATAGCTGTATAAGGCCACAGAACTGTGTCTTTATGCTCAAATGAACAAATAGAAGCAACAATTGTTTAACTTGGCAACCATTGTGTTGCAATGATGAATGTGGAAACAAAGATGCAAGAATCAGGCATCAAAATGGAAGCTCTCTCTCCATCTGTTTCCTCTGTTTAAAAGAGGTGGATGTGGGGCCATGGCATCAACAAAAGTTAACTGGTTTGTCATGAGTACGAATAACATTTCTTCTCACTTATGTGAGGGTTGCACCCTTGCTGTTCATGCAATGTGAATCCCCTGCAGAGGCATTCAGAAGGCTATGGGTTTTGTCGTGTGCAAATGCGTGAAGTTTGATTACCTGTGCCAGATTACCCACTCAGACAAGGCAGGGATCGGCAATGACGAGCTCCTGCACTACTTCAAAGGACACGACATAGTCTCCACACACTGTGGGAGCCTGAGGTATCTAGGAAGATAGTTCTGGATATCTAGGAAGGAACAAGACCCAGTGTAAATGCTGTGTACAGGTTTTAGCCTGAGACAATCAGTCTTGTTGACATGGATCCTGCATAGCACCATATGACTTCTGTGTCAGACCTCATTTGTTTCTGGCCAGCTCAGAGCAGACACAGGCAGGGAAGCATGTGTCTGCCTATACCATCCACACATATACATAACCATCCCTCAATAAATATGAAAAAGCATACAGAGATATTGCCCTGATACAGTCAAATGCATCCCTAGAGAACACAGCTGAATGGGAAGGATGTACTGAGTATGAATAACTCCATACGAGTGTCCCTGGGACAATGTGCCTACTAGTTATTTTCATTAATGCCTTTGGAAGGCAGCTGAGAGGTAAGGAGGGTGTACATACTGGACTTCACTTCCTTATATCACTTGTTAGCACTCTTTTATCCTCACATTTCATTCATTATCTTCATTCTTACCTTTCATATAGTTTTGGACCTCATCAATCTTAAAGACATGCTGTCCACAAACTGAAAAAAAAAAAAAAAACCCACTCTCAAGTATAGACTAAGTTTAAAAAATCTGCCTACTGAGTAGCCTTAAAGTCAAATTTGAAATCACTGCAGAGGGAACAGCCTCCTCTGTTCCCACCAGTGATACTACAAAAATGCTCTTCGGTCTACTCATGGGCATACACAGGAGTTCTATAAGTACCGTGGGGACCTGGCTCTTGTTTTGGCTCTAGAGGAAGGCTTTCTGGATGAATTTTGCCATAGCTGAAGAGCAGTTCTTCTGCAAGCACAGTTTTTACTTTCACAGATTTTAAGACTTTAATAGCATTTTTTAAAGTTTCAGTTCCCATGTGAAAATGTTCCTCCAGCTTTTTATTTTCATCTGCAATTCATACCACATTTTAGAACTTCAGATGGGATTTCCCTCACCTAGATTCAGAGCTGGGATTTGGTTGCCCAGCCATAGATACCTAGTGAAACTTCAGGTGGCCTTGGATATCTCAGGCATCCAGGCTGGCAAATAAGCCACAGAGCTGAATTCTTCTGGAACAACTGTTCTAGAATAGCCAAGAACACGTTAAATGCACTTACTGACCATGTTAACTTGCATGATGTCAGTAACATCCATCCTCCTGCAGCCAGGACTGTGTACTCTAGACAATTAAATGAGGCTGTGATGTTTGTGTCTTTGTTTGTTTGTAATCAAGCCAAATATGCTTTTCTGGGTGATTTGGGAGTGCACAAATGATGGTGGGATTATGGGTGCCTTAAATCACTGGCTGAAATGACTCAGTGGTTAGTTGCTACATCCAAGGTGAGATCTGTGTCTGGGTGAGAGGTAAAATGCCACTGCTCATGGCAGAAGTCACATGTGCTGTTTTGTAATGGCACTGGTCCCTTGTATCTAGTGTTTGTTGTACCTGTTTTGTTTTACCCTATAGGTAAACTCAGTGCAGCTTTTGGCTACATGCACAGTGTTGGAGAATCGTGGTTTTGTCTCGTGATAAAAGGGAAACCAACAGAAACAGTTACTGTTACGCAGCAGTAGCCACATCAGCTACTTTGTACATTGTGCATATGATCCAAAATCATAACAAGGTTATCACCACAGAGCAGTTCAGTCCACAGCCTGGAAGTGGTGTAAGAGAGAAGCCTGACTAAATCATCGGTTCTTCACTGACCACAAGCACAGGAAGAAAATATGTCTTTCCTCCACCCTTCTCCCCTCACTTGCCAAACAAAAGAATCTTAATCAAAATATGAATAGATGAGCATGAGATAAAGGGGGAAAAATGCAAAATATAAGCAGAAAATGACAAGAAAGATTTTTAGAAAATGAATTAGCTGAGGAGAAAAAAAAGCAAGGAAAGAATCAGACAACTGCTCAATAGAAATGGAAAGCTATTAACAGATGACAGTAAGAAGGTCAGAGTTTTCATTGCCTTTTCGGCAACAGTCTTCACTGAAAATGTTGATTTTAATCAGGTAGTTCACTTACAAAACACAAGTTAGAGAACACAAAAAATTTACCCTACATGATTTGAGTGAATTAAAGACTGTCAAAGTCTTGGTAGTTACTTTTTAAAATCTGAAGAAGCTGGAGCTCAGTTAAGCTTCCAGAAAACTGGAAGAAGACAACAAAAATGCCTGTCTTTTTAAAGAGGAAGCCCCACTCCCCGTCCCTAGCCAAGGAATTATGAGCTTCGATACTTCTGATTTCCAGAAAGAAATTGAAATATAATGAAGCAATTATATGTAAACACCTAGAAGGTAAGAGAAAGAAAACTTTCAGGAAGTATATTTTTTCAAACATATATCAAACTGATCTAATGCAACCCAGTAGCAACTTCTATGTTACAAAAGTTCTTATGTCTATCTCATTTAATATTTTTGAAGACAAACTAGGAAAATATACAAGGCTGCTTAGGTGGTTTTACTTGTTGGATAATAATTATTGAATGCTCACTGCCAAGTGGGAAGAATACATTAAAGGGAAATCCACTGGAATCTCTGCTGGTCCTTGCTCTTCAATGTCCTCATGAGTGGCCTGGGGGAGGGACTGCACGAACCAGGATGATGGTGGGAAGGTAGGATCCAAATTACAGCTACTAAAGGTCCGTTGAAGAAACGGTGACACTCAGGGCACGTTTCCTCGAGAGCAGGAACCAAGTTTGACCTGCAGGCAGGAGCTGCATGTTGCACAAATACAGGGCAGAGAATAACTGGCCAGGGAGCAGCTCTGTCTGGCAGACAAGGCAAAACAGTGGCACACTGTTGTGCCACTGCAACAAAAGGCATATATATTGGATGTATAAACCAGGCTATTAGGTGCAAGAGATATGAAATAATTCTTCCTATTTTGTCATGGTAATACGTGAGCAGACCTGTGAGCAGTGTTTATTACCTAATTTAAATAAAATATGCATAGCAGGAGAGAAGTGCATGGTAAGAATTATTTAGAAAATACTGTGAATGAGGAAAAGCTAAAGGAAGGTTTGGAGTTCTTTGGTTTAGAAAAGAAATACTTTAAGACAGGTATGAGATCACATTAAAAAAAAGAAATAGCTATAAAGACAAAGGGAAATGATTTTCTCCATATTTTCTGTGAAAAAGACAGAAAGTCATAAGTCTTCAAACATCTGTCAGGACTGGCAAAAGTATAGCTGAACCTGCCTTGGGAAGAGACAGGGAATGGGTGATCTAAGTGCCTTCCAGTCCTGTGGTTTGTGAACTATAGCTCTCTATCCATATCAACATTAAGTAAGGCCATGATTTTATTTTATTATCAGTGGTGCAATTTTTAAGTACTTTTATTTAAAGCAGGATTTTAGGGCATAAATAATTTGCAGCATGCATACCTTTTTTTTTTTTGAGCTGACTTAGAGAATAAGTATATAAATTGGGTAAGTCATCATTCCCTCATCTGATCTCAGCTGGACATGACCAGAATCAATGCAAGAACCTGAGTCAGATCTTTAGAAAGGCTTCAATTATTTTGGATTGATTTCATTTTAAGGTGTTACAGTCACACTGTGATTAATGGCTCTAGTTATACTACAGTTTTTCAGTAGACCTGTCACAGTCCATTTTTAAAGACAGCCTTTGGGCTTTATTCTAGAGAAAAAAAAAATGGACATTGTTGACCCATCAAGAAAGAAATTAGTTATAACTGTTAACATTTCCACACATATCTGCCC
>NW_010263734.1:3966-23714 GCF_000690775.1 Eurypyga helias | reverse complement strand
GGATCACTGTTACCAGCCATTTTGGGTGTTCATGCCTTGCCCATGAAGTCCCAGCTTGCGGGCTCAAAATCTTGTGTGGTCTGAGTCAAAATAAGAACTTGAATCCACTGTACTTTTATGTTTGGGTACTGACTATGGGGAGTGAGGCTTTTTCAGGATCTCCTGTGGGATGATCGTACTTTGCATCAGGAATTTAACATTAATTTGGGCAGAGAGAGTGGCATCTGCATTCCCACTCCTCTGTGTCCTCACAGGGATGTAAAGTTCCTCCACCAAATCAAAGAGGAAGCATTTGAACTGAATTATATCTGTCTACTAAACTATCTATCTAGACATTTTTTTTGCCTCTCTGCCCATTGTTTAGATGGATACGGTGCTGTCCTTTTGCCTGTGGGTGACATATCCCCAGCTGAGGTATCCTCTACCATTCCCACAGAAAATTCATCCCTGTGGCAGCACAGGTGGAGGAAGGTTTAATAACAGTTGCAAAACATTCAGGACCTGTGACTCTGCTTGGCTTTCAAAAAACTTGTGTATTAATTAGAATCATTCTGTGATTCTAATTGTTGGCCATTGTCTGCCTTCTGGTAGCTCTGTACCCATCACATAGCAACAACTGAAGAATTTGTTGCATAGGTTAACTGTCAATTGATGCTTTGAGATGATCAGTAATGGCGTAAACAGCTAATGGCTTATTCAGCTGGTGAAGCAGGGAATTTGTATCTTTGGGCATTCCTAGTGTCTCTGAAATTACTCGTAGATCACTAAGGTGAGAGAGTCAGGGCTGTGCATGTCTGCATAGAATCACAGAACAGTTTGGGTTGGAAGGCATCTTAAAAGATCAATTAGTCCAACCCCCTTGCCATGGACAGGGACAACTTCCAGCACATCAAGTTGCTGAAAGCCCCATCCAACCTGACATTGAACACTTCCAAGGTTGGGGCATCCACAGCTTCTCTGGGCAACCTGTTCCAACACCTCATCTCCTTGTAAAAAAATTCTTCCTTATGTCCAGTCTAAATCTATCCTCTTTCAGTTGCTCATGTCCAGCTTTTCATCCACCAGTATTCCCAAGTCCTTCTCAGGTCTGCTCTTAATCCATTCTCTGCCCAGCCTGAACTTGTGCTTGGGATTGCCCTGACCCAGGTACACGACCTTGCTCTTGGCTTTGTTGAAGCTCATGAGGTTCCCACCTCATGCATCCCCTGGAGGACTCAAGCTTGGTTTGTTCAGTAGCAGTGCTACTGGTGGCTACTCCACCTGTGCCTCCTCCCATTAAGGCAGTTAGTGGGAGAACAAAAGGGCATTTGTGCAGAATGTGTATTATTTGTTCACAGCTTCTAAACACTCAAGAAACCCTAAGAGAGAAATGGGATTTAACCTATGTCTTTGTTCTTTCCATTTCAAGTTAGCGTTAACTGGGGTTTATCTGCTGAACTCCTGACTTCTGAAAATGTAACTAGTTGTCTAGACTCAATTTACTGTAAACATGAGAGAGAAATGGTATCTCAAGAGGGCAATTTTTCTTATCTATTTTAGATGTCTATCCTGAGTTGCAATGATTCTCACCGTGAAGGTATCCACAGGTTAATATTGTGGGACTCTAGATGACTGACTATTGACAAAAGTGCTTGAGCTGCACACATAGCACCTCTTTATTTACAACTTTTTGTCCTTTTTAATCACAGCCTTTATCTTCATAGCCTCGGTGTTACTTTTTCCCATCTTTTCTTCTTCTGGTGCTTTAATATATTTCCTATTCTAAGAGTCTCCCAAGATCTACATTGTCCCAAAATATCAGTTGGGTAAGTGCAGCGTGATGGTAGAAGTAGCATCCCAGATGAATCATATTCGACATATATTAAAATTATGCAGAAACATATAACTAAGTTATGACTAATACAGGAATGACACACTGTCTGACAACTCAGGCAAACATAAGTCCTTACCTATAAATGGAGAGACTAGAACCAGCTGAAAAGCAGTTAACTCTTTCAACCTGGAACAACACAACCTGTGTTTATCGATCTCTGCCTTTGTGCCCATAGGAGAAGGATTGATCCGAGACCTAAGCTCTTCTGTGAAGGCCTGTACTTAACAGTTTTCAAGGCAACAAAATCCACTGCAGTTTTTTACATCGTACTGCATAAATCACATGGAGGGTGTGACTGGCCTGGGGACTGAGGCAGGAGAAGCGTGAGCTCTTGGCCTGTGAGTACTGCAGGTACCTGCCTGACGCATGGGCTCAGCTGTTCCAAGGATTCCAGGGATCCCCCAGTCCTTGCCTAACAGGGGGTCATTCTTAAGCTTTAATGTGGAGCTGCAGAGAGAGACAGCACTGCAGGGTATGTGCCTGGGCAAATAAATTCTTACAGGCCCTGCAAGGAGCATGGCCATGGTGCTGTGCTAATTAGCCTCATTGGAGTTAATTAACAGAGTTGTAAATTAAACTCAGTCAAGTGGTACTTTTGCCTCCAGTCCTGGAAGAAGCTCATTAAGAGCCTGTTCCGGGGTCTTTTCACCCAGCACTATTATGCCTTCCAATAACATCCTCCAAAAGGCAGCAACCCAGTGCCAGTCTCGAACGTCCTTCAATGCCACCAGAGCAACCTGGACACAATCCTGCACAGTGACGTGGTGATGGGCAGAGGTGCCACGAGGGTCAGGTGCATCGGACAGGTCAGGGTGCGTGGCAGTGCCCGCTCTGAGTACCCAGACAGCACCAGCACTGTGGCAGTGGCTGAGGAGCGCAGGCTGCCTCCAGCCGCGGGATTGCAAGCAGCAGGCATCACTGGAGACAAGGGCTGCAGCTCTCCTCTTCAGTCTTACGCTGTAGGCTCATCTTGCTTGGCTCCAGAGGAAGCAGGTTTAGCAGCAGCAACTGGAGCTATATTCTGTCTCCCCTATTTTTTCTCCCTGAAAGTAAGGAATTAGTCTTTTCAAATACAGTCTAAAATACAGTCATATGAGTTTTTCTTATAAAACTTTTCACTGAAAAAGGAAAGGATTAAGGATATCATTAAAGTAAAAGCCTTCCTTAATACCTTATATCAACACAGCCTTAACTGTTTTCACCTTCTTCCTTTCCTGCATTATTAATAGGACTTTTCCAGATTTTTAATGGTAGTTACTGCTGTGGAACGAAGCAGACCCAAGTCACTCTTCAAAACCCTGCCCCGTTTTTTTTCCTGTTTGCTGCTGTATCTTAGCTATCACGTGATCTCTGTTGTGACTTTTGTCCCATCGCTTCTGTTGCAAATAAATTTCTGTAACAGCACTTGTGAATCCTGGAGCTGAACCTGGAGATCTCCAGGTGCTTTGCAGTCAAACATGGCACCATTCACCGCAGCCGTGGGCAAAGCATCACCGTGAGGAGGAGGATTTTCCCTGTGTTATTCACCAGATCAGTTACAGAACAGAGATAATTGTTCACTGTTCTCCTAGGCCAGTTGAGAGTCACTAGGAGCTGACATTTGCTATGCTCTAGACTACAAGTTTTTCAGATGAATCTCTGAAGATTTTCTGGTCAAAACATAAGGGATGACAACTTTGGGTCCAATTTTATGGAATCCGAGAGCATTCAAATAGGCATTTGAATCTGCAGTTTGACAATTATCTGTGAAGTTACTTGCCAGCAAATTTTGCAGTGTGACAGCCAAAGTACCACAGTAGTGCATGTGACCTCTGACATTTAGACTTTTTTTTTTCTTTTTCTTTTTCTTTTTTTAAACCTAAGTTAAATTATGAAGCTTCTTCAACTGGTAATTTTCTTCTTTATTTTCTGAAAAATCAATGTTCATACCACCTCTCAGGGGGCACATTTTCACAGGGCAAGGACAGATGATGGTTTTAATGGGTTCTGTGTAGCAAGTGTGGCAGAGCTTATTATTATTCTTTCATGGGGTGCATTGAAAAGTAACACTTAATAAAAAGGACCACAGGAAGCCAGTATCAAGTGGTACCTTTTATTAAGTACAAAGCACCTGTGGTTTACACAATTTGGGGAAAAAAAGCTCAGTCTTATCTTTTGTCTATTCCTTTAAATCCATCAGGGGAGAAATTACAAAGCTGCTTAAGGATCCTAAATACAGATAGACATCCAGACCCAGCATGAGCGCTTGAGCATTGTAATGTTTCTTTTTTGATAAACTAGAGTGCTGTTTTCTCTATTCCCCCGTTCTCCATGCTCTGCAGATGTAGAGGGTCAACTGCAAGCTGCAGTAAGAAGCAAGTGGTAGTTTCCATTGCTTTAGAGCTTGGGTAGTTAGCACATCTGTATATTTTGTACAGTATGTGCTGACATTTCACATGGGACGAAGGAGTTTGTAGCTTGGGTTTTCTTCTTTTGAGGTATCAGAACAGCTGGGACCAGAGAGACCAGCTGGCTCTGCAGAACTTTCCCATTACTACAGGACATTATCTCCTGTAATGGTAATGGGGTCATTGAACATGTGGCTTGGTAGACTTTCACCTCTTCCAGTTAACCCTCCAAAAGAGACCAGAAGGGTAACTTTAGCTCTCAGAGCTGTTGCTTCAGAGTCTTTGCAGGCTTGGCTGGAAAAAACCCAGTCTTTCAAAGCATTTGGGGCACATTTTGAAACTTAATTTTCAAAATGAAGGCTAGGCTGCAGTATAATCAGGTCAGCCCAGGGGTGAGATATGCAACTGAGAGTTATTGCAAACTGTGCTGTTTCAGTTGATTGCAAGACAAATCAGGACATTTTAGCAACTCAGAAGTGTTTTCAGGAGTTTCAGACATTTTGTGAAGAGAAAAACTTCTTGGAACGACTAACCCCATGAGCCTGAAATACTTCATTCAAAGCATCTCAGATTCAGCACAGTTCCTCTCGAGCCAAAACAGGTTTGTGCCTATCCCAGAGCTATAGATCCTGGGAACATCAGGGTCAGCATCTTGGCATCCCACCAACAGATCTGCTGTGGGCAGAAGAGTACTGCAACCCCCTGCAACTGCTCTCATATATCAATGTTACAGCTATTTTTAGTCAAACTGACAAGAACGTCATTTTCACAGAAGAGTTGCTGGCTCTGGGGAATTGTGGCTCCATAGAAAGTTTTTATAAATGTTGGGTTTAACCTGATTTGAATTAAGATCATATGTCAATAACTTTCTTGTGCACTGAAACTTCTGTTTTATCTGTCACTCTGAGAGAGGAAATCATACTGGAAAAGGGCAGTCTAAGTACAACTGAAATTAATGTTATGTCTGCTTTTTACCAAGCCAGGTCTGCAGTTACCAAGCACTTAGAACCAGTATGCATTCACCCATTGTAACTGGATAATTCCCTCCTGTTCACAGATTCACAGTGTGGTAGGGGTTGGAAAGAACCTGTAGAGATCATCTAGTCCAACCCCCTGCCAGAGCAGGATCACCTAGAGTAGATCACACAGGAACAAGGCCAGGCGGCTTTTGAAAGTCTCCAGAGAAGGAGACTCCACCCCCTCTCTGGGCAGCCTGTTCAGTGCTCTGTCACCCTCACAGTGAAGAAGTATTTCCTCATGTTCAGTTCATCTTTTTAAATCACCCAGAGTCAGCCTAAGGTATATGAAAGTAATTGGTTCAGTCTCAGTGGCTCATCTAAAACCATGTATTGAAGAAAAAGTGACTATGCTTTTCATTAATTTTATTGAAAGTAATAAATAAGCAGGAATCAATTTAAGGAGTACACAATAGTTAAGCCTTCTACAAATACTTCCCAATCAGTTAGGACTTAATCTGTGCAAATATCAAATTATGGTCAAAATAAAATCATGTAACGATTTATCTGCACCACTAGCAGTAAATCCTCAGATTAGTGAAACCCATCAAATGAACACTGCAAATAATCACTCCTAAATCCTAAAGCAAGAAGTTCAGGGACATAACCATTCATTTAGTTCCAAAACATGATCAACTAGAGCCGTGGCATAAATCTTTAGCTGGGTAAATATTTTAGCGTAAAAGGCAAATGAGCATAAATCTATATTACAATCTCAGAAGCCAATTAATGTTTTCTTTTTGGAAGTTCACTATCAAGTACAGATGCTAATCAGCCTGTTTTTTCTCACCTTTCTCCCAGGAAATATAAATGTTTTAAGGTATTTTGATAAGCACATATTTCGGTAGGTCTTTCACTGATCCACCACTGACAAAACCATAGGAAAACCACAATGTTTAATTGGAAGGGGAGACGTTCTACTTTAGTATGGAAATGTCCTCCAGGGCTTTCCTATGGGGCTACAAGGATTCCAAAGGATATCACCCTCACCCCCTCCCCACCCTCCTACAAAAAGTTAATTAAAATAAAAAGACATTCAAACGTT
Organism: Eurypyga helias; assembly: GCF_000690775.1. Taxonomy (NCBI): domain Eukaryota; kingdom Metazoa; phylum Chordata; class Aves; order Eurypygiformes; family Eurypygidae; genus Eurypyga; species Eurypyga helias. Next base: position 17,393 of record NW_010263734.1, on the reverse strand, counting down.
ACAACTTTTTTGTCTTCGGCCCTACTTGCTATGGGAACTGCTGCTGCACTTGGACATATTTCTAATGTTCTTTTTCTCAACTGCTAGGTGTGTTTAGATGATTGTTGTCCCCATTTCAGACTGAAGAATCAGTCCTGTCATATGTATTGGGAATTTTGGAAGGCAAGGTTGCAAAGTAAAGTTATGCATGGAAAGGTACATCAGGGCACACAGGAACTTAGTCTATGGTGGATGGTTCATCCTTACTCCACCTTGCAATAAATTCCTTGGTCCTTAGTAAAGTAGGGATGTCACATACCTGAAACAGGACTTGATGTCAGTATAGTGATTACATTGCCGTCTGTGGCTAATTACGGAAGTTCCTTTTGAAGTCATCCATTGATTTTCACTTACTTCTACAAACGAAAGAAAAACATCAGTTGAATCTTGGAGAAAGCAATCTAAGACTTGGATTTGAAGTTTCACTTCCACTTCTGGAACCAACGACAAAGCAACACTTCACCATCTGTTAGTCCAGGACAGAGTTTGAGCAGCCCCTCCAGAGAGCACTCCAAGAACCCGTTGACTGCCTTTATCCCTATTACACATCTGTGTACATCTCAGAATAACTCTGAATAAATGTAATGACAGCTGTCAAACCACCTCCTTCGTAAGTGAGAATTAGGGTGGGCCGGTTAGCTGCTTGAAGGTTAACAAGACATCTCTTAGCCCTGAAGGTCACAACATTTTCTCCCTTCTAGAACCATAGCATAATTTAAAAATGCTAATTAAACTAAAGCCACTGAGATTTTTATAGATGTGCATATGTATAAAGATATGAATATTTTCACTTATCCTAAATAGTCTGTTATAGATTATATTCTTTTCTCTTACCTCTTAATAATTTTTTTCTACATGTTTTCAAATTTCTCAAAGGGACATATTTTTTTCCACACAAGTTAATTTAATTTTAGTATTTAACCTTTAGATGCTTAGCTTCTGCTTTGTGAAATCCACAGCCGTGAGGATTTCATCTGGCTACGGATGCCTGCAGAGCCATTGCAGTTCTATTGTCTAAGTGCCACTAACAGAGGTGAGATGATATTCCAGAAGCAGGGGTGTATTTCCAAAGCCTCCCTTCTCACAAATTCATGTTCTTTACTGCTACTGTTTCATTTCTGAGAGCACAGCTGTCCCAGATTGGGTTTAGCTGCCCTGACTTTAAAGTATTAAATTTTAATTATGGAATGTGTAATGCAACCAGGAATACAGGCAAGTTCTGCAGGCAGACACCAGACTTCTCCCCTCTCTTTCCATTACTGTGTGCCCTAAACAATGGACTACAGCTCCTTTTACTTTGCTCTCCTGGGAATTCCCAGAATTCCTAATCCTGGGAATCCTGTTATTTTTAGCTGCATAATGTCCAACTGCCAATAGCTCGGGCCAGTGGAGGTCCTTCATCAATCATCAAACCTCCTTTAACTTCTGTTCTTTCCACTTGGATAGTCGAAGTTAGTGATGTGAATTACCTGCTCTGCAGACAGAGGTTGCTAAACTTTTCTGCTTGAAGAGGTGAGCTACTGTGGAGAAGGGTGAATCAGCACCTCCTTGTTCTGCTCAGGAACATTTAGGGGTGAGTATTCAGCTTTGGGTTTTGATTGACACAGCAAGGGTGCCTTGCAGACCCAATTCACATATTTCTAAGCTTCGGAGTGGAGAAAAGATTTCTGGCATATTCTAGGGTTTAGCATTTAGCTGTAGATTTTTCCCTGTCTGCCTCAAAAATTTTTGGAGCACCTCTAATCTAATGTGCCCTCTGTGGACTCACAAGGAACTGTAGATGCTTTGCATTACAGCTCAGGCTCAGACACCTAAAAATGTAAATATGGTAACGTAAAGGCACCACAGTCTGGCTCAAGATGGCTATGAATGAAAAGCTGGAAGTTTACCAATGAGAAGTTTACCAAAGCATCAACATCAAGATGATCATAGAAAGCAATATAAGCAACATTTAAACTTAGGAGCTTACATTTTAATCCAAAAAAAGATTTTAAGGGACTGAAGTTGCTGTAATGTGGGTTAGTGTCAGGCCCTGGTGCATTGCTCAAAATGAAAGAGAATTTTTCTCTGTAGTATTTCAGTCACCAAGATTTCAGCTGAAACTGCTGAGACCCACAGTCCTTGACAGAAATTACTTGAACTGAGAACAGAATGACTGGGTTCATGTGGGAAATATATACTGTAGTGCCGTCATGACAGGAGAGTGCTCTAAATGCATTGTGTCCCATCTTTGTGAATAATACAAGGACAAAACAAGACAAAGGAAAAAAAACCTTAGTCGTGCCATACCTAAGATGAATGACAGGACATTAGATGGCACTGTCCAAATGTTCATTTAAACACATCTGATTGTTCCTGGCTTTTTAAAAAGCACCAGTAGTCATAAGGCAAAGAAAAACACTTAGCATTTACCTGAAAGGTTAAGATGTATCTTAACTGTGAACTGCAAGTACTTACCTAGAAAAGATTTCTGATGGAAAACGACAAGTGAAAGTAACAGTCTTAGAGGTGTGAAGCAGATCTTTCTGACTGCAAACATTTCTTAATTTAGCTGGACTTTCATTTCAGACTTGACTTCTAGTACTTATCCAATCACAACTATCAGCCCGCAGTGCCAGAGTACTATTCTTGAATTATACTGATCTGTGGCAGAAGACATAAGGAACAGACATCTCTGCAGTGCTGAGAGCAGAAGTGGAAATGCTTTGCCAAAGACCAGGCTCTTCCCTGCTTTGTGAGCTGGAGCATGTGCTGGCACAGATGGGCAGGAGGCAAACTGCAACACCTTCAGCTTCCCGGGAAAACGCTCTTCAGCTACTAAGTGTTGCGTAACAGTTCCTAGTTGTTGGCTGACAGAGCTGTGCACCAGGACCTGACACAATCCCATCCTAGAGCTGCTTCAGGTCAACTCTCCACTATGTTCTCCCTGCCATGATATGTCACGGAAGTGAAGCCCCAGCTCACTGGGCATGTACAGATCCCCAGAGGAGCTGTGGTTCCCAGTGGTGGACACTTACTGAGGTACTGTTCATTATTCTTCAGCCAAACCACACACATTCAGAAGATCTTCCTGCTGTTGGGCTCGCTCCAGGTGGTAAGGAGGTGCTGGAAATCTTTCTTAGTGACATTTGAAGCCTGGGAGGCAAGTCTTCTGAAGACTAACTGCCATGTAATTTCTTTCTCCTTCCATGACGCAACAGAGGCTTAGCAGTGATGCAGCTACTGGCTGAACCAGGGTGTAGATTCAAAAGCTTAGATTACCACAGGCTCTGACATAAATGGGGTGTTTTTTTCTAACTATATGGCAAAGCTGTTTATATTTGTCAGATTTAATTGAGAGACTGGTGAAACCTGTTATCACAGCTCCAGGTACAGTCTGAATAGAAAGCATGAATTTTGAGCAGTTTCAGTGCAATGTTTAATGAACAGATTGTACTAGGACTTAAAATGTTATTAATTAAGGACCTCAATTACCAGTAAGTACTGTTTGTCTTGTTATTATAACCATTGCCTATAAATGGTATCATTGCTAAGAGTCATGTTCCATGCCATACTGTTTCATAATATTTAGGAGTATAAATATAACTAAATAGTGCAACATCTTCCCTAGGTTAAAAAGAAAACACAGTTATTACACCAATGATATCAACAAGAAAGGACTGCCAGTCAGGGTAGTTTTGAAAGTATTCTTGATACAAGAAAAGTTATTACAATATGAAGCCATTAATAGCTATTAGAAACTTCTAATATTATTTTAATCAACTTTATAGTAACTCTTGGATATAGTTATCTGCAGAAAAAAAGGTTGAAAATGTTCATTTGGTATTGCTTAGTCATTTTAAGCCACAGTTCTCTTACAACAGTATTTTAGCTCTCAGCTACACAAGTATAAGGAAGCATCTAGCCTTTAAATTGTCTGTAAGTGAGTTTCCCATGGAGATAAAACAGAAAGGAAGCTATAAAATCCAATCTTGGTAATGGATTGCTAGACCAATGGTTCCCCAATGAATTTTGCAGATACCATGATGTTTGCTATCATTTGGACAGCTATACCTGCTATTTAGAGGTATAAATATATATTGTTACACCAGAGAATAGTTACAGAAGTTAATAACAGAACTAGATTAACACTTAAATTTACACTGAGGTGGGAAACAGTTTAAAAGCTAGGAACATATCCTGTGTTGTCATGTATCTCCTTATACCGATCAAGAAAAGAGAAGATACTAATACAGATTAAGAAGCCAGTCTTGGCTAGTGTGCAAACCAAAGTATTTAGATTCTACCTGTTCTGTACCCAGATTCATACTAAAAAGCATCAGGTAGCCAGGAGACATAGACAAAGTATCGCTGGTCTGCAAACATGGCTTTGTAGAGTTCTTGTGTCTCATACCTAAAATAGTTGTGTGTGTTCCTTGTAAAATAGTGACCACAGAGAAATCAGAAGCCATGCTCTGACCACATTATTTCACTGGTCTAGGCGCAGTACCAAAAAGAATGAATGAATTGGCTTAATTTACCTTTATGACGGAGGAACCTGAGAAGGTTTCCACATCAGGAGTCTTTGGGAGACACAGTGGAGGCTCTAACTCAGAATAAACTGTCGGTAGAAGAGATCAGGGAAAAAAAAATCATAAAATTAATATTAATAACTTGAAAGGTCTTGATGATATACACCCAAGAGGTCCAAAAATGTGGAACATTTGAGCAGAGGCACAACATTAAGCTTACAATCGCTTCTGTATTACAGAACCAGGCTAACATGACACCACTTTGGAGAAGAATTCCAGGTTAGATTCAATGAAACACTGAACAATAAGCCTGTATGAGGAAGAAAATTACATGGATATGTACTACTCACTTTAGAAGAGTCAACACAGATTTTTTAAAGGTAAATCCCAGCTAACAAGATTCTTTACCAAAAGTTCTTAAAGAATGTACCATGAAACAAGGGGACATGCCTCTGTATTGATAAAGAGAAAGGGGAAAAAATGCACAGAATTCAAGCTGAAGGAAGTAATCACTGAAGGAAGTTATTCAGGATAAAAAAAAAAAGATAATGGTAAAGGTAAGATTTAAAGATAATAAATAATTGCAGAAGACCCTCATGACATGACAAAGATGATAAAACAGCAAATGAAGCTCAGTGCACATAAGACATGATCAAAGATTTGGGACAGCTTCTGTGCAAGGAATAACTTAAACAGATACAGACTGTTCAGCCTGAAAAAGAGATAACTGAAAAGGTACATATAATACAAGTCTGTAAAATCTCTGCTGGCATGGGGCAGGGCTGTGGGAAACAATTCCTGTCTAAGAACTAGACAGCCTCCAAGTAAGTCAGCAGAAGGAAAACTCAAAACAGTGAAAAGGAAGTGACTCTGCAGGAAATACATGGTTAAAGCAAAGATTACAGCAAAGTGCTGAGGGTACTAGCCTACAGGTCCTCAAAGAGTTACCAAATATATTTATGGGAGAATATCCCATAAATGGTCTGAAATACAAAGACCCCACCACTCCTCCTGATGCTCCCTGGGTTACAGATTCCTGCAGGGTGGGAAGATCACTGCAAAAGTCTCATGACACAAGATGTTCCCTCATATTCTTGGACAAGGTGTTTTTTGTCAGTCATCATTCAGTTTTTCTAAAGTAAAAAAGCAGGAATAAGAGGAGGGAGTAAAGCAGCAGAAAATAGGTCTTGGGGGGAGGCTCAGCTCTTCCCCCAGCCTGTCAATGCTCTCCCCCTGGGCAAGGCACTGGGGAGGCAAGAAGATGGAGAAAACCCAGAGGGAGGGCCAGGGGTTATCTGTTTTGGGAGGTGGTGACCAACCCACATCATGTCATGTGATGTGCAGCAGTAATAAGTGATTTGAAGGTGTACACAACACCAATAAATGAAGATACAGATAAGTAGCTACAACGACACGTTAATATGTTAAAATAACTTCAGAATTGCAAGCTATTATACTGCTGCACCAGCATTTGATGTATTAGAATTATGTTGATCTCTGAATTGTTTCCAATAAATCCAATATGTTAAAGCTCCCTTATTTCTCACACTATTTTGCAAGTAAGAACATAGTGCTGTTTCATGTCTAATACCTGACATAAGCTGGAATGAAGAGTAACATTTTTATTTGAAATTAACAAAAATCCAGATCCTTTAATGAGTAAAAGAGAAACTGCACCCCCCTCATAGACAACAATCACCTTCAAAAAGCCCTTGGTAAATAAACGACAAAGCTTAAAGAGCTACTTCTTTTTTTTTTTTTTTTTTAGATTTTTCCAATTAATTCTAGTCATCAGAGGAGAAATATAATGTTTCTCCCATTGGTTGCTCCTATTTGCAAAAATGACCAGTCTGGAAAGTATATAATGGAAACTCCTTTTCACCTAGTTCTATTTGAGAAGAGAGTGGACAATAAAAATCTTTGGGATTATCTATTAAAATCTTTCTATGACTTTTTCACAATTTTTTTTGTGGAAGGACAGACCAAATACTAAGAGATTTTATAGCCTAGGTTTTCCTAGTTATGTAGACTAAATCTTCTGATTTAAGGGCAGAGTAAAAGCTGCAGAAGCTCACTGCTGTGACTGCCTGAATCTTCTTAACATTCATTTCCACAAACCAATTATTTTTGCAGACATGTTCTTCTGGTCTTTTCCTTCAAGTTTGGTACAAACATTCAGTAGCTGTTTTAAAAGTGTCCTGCTTGCTTTAGCATGCTGCCTTTTGTGTGTCGGTATCTGATATATTTCATCTGTCTTTCACTAGTACTCTCTTTTCAACACAAAAGAAGTGGTATCTTGTTTTGTCCTTACCTAACAGTCTGTTCTAGCTCTTGAAATAATCATACACTCATGTGGTTTATCATCTGTTTCTTTTGACTAACTATTCTGTCATCCTTTTGACCCAGTCATATTTAGACTTTTAAAATCTGTCTTCCTTAGTCAGTGCTTTGCCTGTAAATACAACTAAAATTAGGATTTCAACCCTAACATGAAATGATGGCTCAACAAGATGAAGAGGAAGTGCTAGAGCTACAAATAAACACAGCAGTATTTAATTCATCTACTAATCAGTTCTTTATGATTTTAAAAGATCTAAAACAGTCTGGCACTGAGTGACAGATGTTCAACCACTGCATCCAGGCTCTAAAGGCATTGCAGCTGCAATGTGGAAAAAAAATAGTATGTGGGCTCTCCTCAGATGCAAATATGATGTAAATGCAAATTCATACAGTCAGAAGCTATGTGCAAACTTCCATGTGCAATTTTATTTGCTGCAATTGCAATCAGTGTGATTCTGTTGGATGAAAATCATGAACATGGGAACCATTAATCATATAGAAAAAAAGGGTCGCTAACACACCTGACCTCCACAGACCCAACAAATATGAAATGTGAAGGGAGTAATTCTGGATGCCGCAGGACTGCTGATTGCAGAGCCTTCGTGCCTCATAGTAAAACTGAAATATGCCATTTATTCTGTCATATTTCATAAGACCTCTGGCACCTGGTTTTAAATTTCCTCCCTTCCCCCATCTGACTTTTGTCTGGCCAGATCTGTTAGCAAAGAGTCTCATAACATTCCATGATTAGATTTTACATATGTAAAAAATTCTTTATTTTCCAAACACCTACTGATTTCAACAGCTGGTGGATTTTGTCAACCATATTGTATAGATATGTGATCTGTGTCATCGTGATGAAACTTGCAGCAAGACATGAATTTTCTGTCATGACGTGCAGATAAACCCCAGATTGTAAAGTGCACAAATTCAAAGAGCATTAATAAAAAGGGGAGAAAATTATTTGCTATTGACTCCTTTATTGATCACTTCTGCTCCAGTGATTTAGCTATATAGTACATTAGAAGCTAATAATTTTCTTGTAGCACTTACAATGCTAATGAAATACGCACTGTTTGCAAGCAAATTGGTTTCACACACTGAAGTGATAGCACAATCGACAAGCAGTTGATTGATAGTCCTGTTTTTTCCATTTCATATCCTTGAAGGATAGATGTTTTTGGAGGTTTCCTACAGAAATATTCTTATGAGAAAAAACAAACTTAAGATACACCTGAAACTGAAAAAATATTGTCATTTAACTAAAAACCAATAAGGTAAGATGGTTTATGCTCTTCTAGGTTACCTATGTCTGTCATCTAATGATTGCCTCATTGCTTGGACATCTCATCTATATTAAGGAACTGTCCAGGAGATTGTTTGCTCTCCTTGTGAAAAATTAATTTTGCAGTAATAAGGACAGACAAAAAGCCTGACTGGGTAGTGATCAATCTTGCTGTAGTGCGTGCTGTAACTACTTGTCAAAACTGAGAAAGACATTGTAGGTTACTACTGCAGGTATACAACAGCATGAACATCTTGTCATTACTGTACCTTTTCAAGGCACTTGAGGAATGATAATGAAATAATCTCAGCAAAAACAAGGAAGTGTATTTTTTCCCAAGGATTTAACTTCAGTTTAAAAATGAGAGATTTCTTAAAGGGAGAATCTGATAGTCCTAATCCTTAGAAAGTGCTGTGCATCACCTTTCAGAGAGCCAGACTTCATCTGGCCTAAAATTTCTGCCAATCAATACCTGCTAGGAGTAATCTATTCTGGAGAGAAACTAAGAGGAAGAGTGTCTGCATTTTGGTTGGTTGGTTGGTTGTTTTTTTGGGTTTCTTTGTTATCTCCTAGATAGAAGAAATAGATTTTGCACATAGACTTAGTTAGCATGTCCTCTGCTCGGGTAGGGGTAGTGTTAATAGTGTAACCACACCCAAAAAAAACCCAAAGTCAATGAACTGAAAATGAAACATTAATAACACAATGGCAAAAACATTATTTTGAGCCTTTGAGGCTGAGAAGTGGCTGTTCTTAATCAACTGGCCAAGAAACATTTGGAAGGCATAACAAGGATTTAAAGAAAATTATTTTACTATATAATTTTTTATTTTATTATTTTACTATTATAATTTTTTACTAAAATTATCAGTGGTCTATTTAGGATCATCTGGGCCATCTTAAGATCCACAAACCATGTGCGGCACTTCATGCAGTTTTCTTCTCTATGCAAGGAAGATTGTAAAATATCACATAATTTTAGAAATGTTTCAATTTTTTTTTTTTTTCTCTCAGAGGGAACAAAAAAGTTCCAAAATTTCTGCTGTTGGCAAGAAGAGGAGGTGGCAGGCAGATCTCATACTGGAGTGACATCACTCAAATATTTCTACTGGTTTCATGTGACACAGTGTCAAAACAGAAAAATCATATTATTCTACTCCAAGAGCCACATGAGTGCTGCAGCATCCTGAGAATATGTCAGTCATGGCAATAGGCTGCTCAGTCTGCATTTTGTCTCATAAAGTTTCTATGATTCACTGCGGGAGACATCATGCTTTGAATTAGTCTTTTTAGATAACAGAGGTGTTTACCAGTGAAAGGTCTATTGTGCTGTGAATCCTGTACCTTCAGCACCAGCATAAAGAAGCTCTACTTCAGGGAAGGCAGGTCACTGAGACTCTGCACTGAACTGTGCACCCCAGGGCATTTCGCAGGGCAAGTGAATCGAGTGGACTTACTGTTCTTTCTCTCTTGATGTGTGCTGATGAGGTTTCCTCTTTGGATCTGCAGTTTGCTGCCAATAAACCTTTGTGGCACAGAGCATTCATAGTGGAGGAAGGGTAGGGATTGTGTACTGCTTCTTTAAGATGTACCAGAAGAATGTAAAGACTATAAAGAGGCAAGGGAATCTGAAATTCGAAGATGAGAGAGACAGAGACTACAAGCCCTGATTTAGGTAGATTTCTTAATTAGAAAAAGAAAATTAAAAATATTCTGTATTGTTAGAGTATTTATTCCCTCATTTCCCCGTAGGAATGTTGTATTGTTGTATTACAGAAGCAGCTTTCCCCTCTGGTTTCTTAGCCCCAGAAGGTGCTAAAATACTGCTTGACATTGTATACGATGTCTTAAACAGAACAGGAGAAAAATCCTTCAGACTCAGCTGCATCAGAACTCCACTGCATCCCTCTATGGTATATCCATCAGTGAAAGACAACATATATTTCCTATCATATTCATCTTTGGGAAACACAGACTAGGTCACACTGCAGATATTCATAATGAACAACCTCTGCCCATTCACATGAAGGTTAACACCTTCTAGACTATGAGAAGTTAAAGAACAGATACATTCTTTATAAATCCCTGTACGAATGATTCATATTAAACAATGAAGGGGCATTTATATGCCGTTTATAGCACATATTTTGCTAGTGAAAGGATAAATATTGTAATCAACATTTCAGACTGCTGATTTTTCCCAAGAAGACATTAATTTCCATCACTAATGACCTATAAAGCAAAACTGCCTCAAGCTTCATTTGACTGGCATCTTGAGTAGCTTGGTCTAGAGCAAAGTGAGGTAAAAAATTTTGGAGAAACAAATAAACAAACATAAAAACAAACAAAACAACCAAGCATTACTCTCTAATTTTTTTTGAAAGCTCTGAATTTGCTGATGCTTTGAAGTCAAACTTACCTGCAGGAAAGGCTTGTTCATTTCAGGAGTTTTTGCTCAGCTTAATGATCCCATTGTTACCAAGCTGGGGACTTCAACAGCTGTGCAGGCTTCAGTAGCATTCGTGTAATAAAGTAGCCTTCCCTTCCATCGGGTTCAGTGCTGAGTAGCAATGGCACTGAGAAGAATTGCATGAATTTTGGCTGGTACCAGCTGAGGCTTGCTTGGTCCCCAGCCCCAGTATGCCACCTGCCAGGCTGTGGGCAGAAGCCTTCTCCCTCCAGAAACCTCACGGCTCTGTGCTCTGGGACAGGGAGGTCCTGTTCTGGGAACAGATATTCACATTTGGCTTTTTCATGCCAGTCCTCACTGGAAATTCTGTAAACAACAAGAGTGACAATAATAAAGAATGGGAAAAAAATACAAATACTCTGCTATTGGCAATGGTTTTATCAAGCTCTTGATTTTCTGTTGAGTCATACTTACAGTCATAGCAAGCATCCACTATTTTAAACAGTTAATTAATTCATTAACACTTCTGAAGGCTCCTGCCATTATCATCACATCTTTAAGAGCTGTCTGTTCAAACCCTTTTTGGAATAAATTAATAGCCCATGGAATTCAGACTGTGCTTTGTAGTATGCCTATCATTCGTTCTCAAATGTCAAGAGAGGCTTTCCTGGAAGCTTGATTGCATTCTTCAAGCCTCTGGCAAAAGATTAGACTGTTATAAGCTTAGAATGTTACCACTGAAGTTGATTATCTTGTGGAAATTTCAGCATCTGACCACATGCTGTTTATTAATATTTTGTACCACTTCAATATTATGTGCTTAGATATTGAATTTCAGCAAATAATATGCTTCTCATGCATGTTCCAGGGAAGCAGAATTCACACTAGGAACAAAATTGGAACTGAGCATTTCTGGTGAATACTTACAATTATTTGCAACAGGAAAAGATCTATCTTTCTATTGCTCCCTTTCAAGCACCTTTATTAGCATTTCTATTTTTGGAATTAAGAACTTGACTGGGGATATACTTATGTATTGCAGAATTAAGTGATAAAACAGATATAATTACTGCTCGCTCATTCAACCGGGTTGCAGTTAACAAACTCTAGTAAATATTTCAGATCCCACTCCACTCCAGTAAACAAAGCAAAATAACTTCCACTATTGTAATTGTTCTTGTCACTAAATAAAAACTTGGTATTTTTTGTGGGTGTGAAACCAGCAGGCTGTTAGCAAAAGACAATTTGCTTTAGTGAATATTTACTGATTTGATGGAACATCTGGATAGGCTAGGTCATATCTCTCACAAATTACAAAAGATAAGAATTTTAAAGCTCTAGAGGCATATTAGGAAATACAGCATGAGCATTAGCAACTCACTGTGGACCAGATTTGTATAGGTGTACGTGCTATGGGCTGAATACATATATTTTGCATTTGCTTTCATGTCAGTGCCATTATTCAGAAGAAAGATGGTTGGCTGGATTTAATCAGTGTTTGCCATAGCATAACTAAGAGTAATTTAGAACAAATCTTGGGAAAATAATGACCATAGCTTTTTCTCATTTTCCCCCCTAATGTCATTGCTACCCTTTCTTGTTTTAACACATCTTATGCGACATATGCGTCATGAAAGTGCTGAAAGTCTCTCTTTTATCGTATGTCAGAGATTCCAATATTAATGAATCCAAATCAGCAAGAGTTCACAGGATCAGTTATAGACAGTTGAAGCCACTAGTCATCATTGGATCATCTAGCCCGATTTCTAACACAGGTACTACACTTGATTCATTTCCCTCTATTCTGAGACAAACAGCTCGTATTTAGCTAGATAGAAATATCAAGCCTTCAAGAGGCTTCAAAGGATAAAGACATTGCTACCCCCTTCATTATTTTCTCACAGTTGTAATCATAGTTGCTTTCAAAGGTTTGTGACATACCTTAAACTTGGAACTCAACATATTTACACAATTTCCATTGGGCCTTTATATTTTCACTTCATTCTGTCCTGTTTGCCCCGCAACATATCAATGCACCAGCAAATAGTGCCCCTTCTGGGATAGGGGCTAGGGATGGACTATCCCATCTGTTCCAGATGACACTGCTTGGGCAGGGTGTGGGACTAGATGACCTCCAGATCCATGAACCTTCCAACCTCAGACATCCTCTGATTCTGTAAAGTACTTCCATGTGGTAAAGGACAGGCAAGGCTTTCTGGAGCACAAAGTGAAACCCTCTCAGCTCAGTCACAATCACACAGATACAGTCTAATCTGTGAGTTTTTCTTATGACTCAAGTGAATATTTTAAGAGACAGAGAGCACATGGATTAGAATCTGAGATCAACAAGACACTCACATGGCTAGATAGAGATTATTTGCCACACTATATGACATTCACCTGTGAGGGAAAACCTCACCCATGGCTGCAAGTTTGCTGAGTACATTGCCATGAGACAGGCAGGGTTGACACTGGTTCTGGAAATGAGGCTGTGAATGTGAAGCCAATTCTCAGAGAAGGAGACTCCACAACCTCTCTGGGCGACCTGTTCTGGTGCTCCAGCACCCTCAAAGTAAAGAAGTTTTTCTTTATGTTGAGATGGAATTTCTGGCGTTCCAGTTTGTGCCCTTTGCCCCTTGTTTTGTTGCTGGGCACCACTGAAAAGAGTCTGGCCCCATCCTGTTGACACCCACCCTTTAGATATGTATAAGCATTGATGAGATCCCCTCTCAGTCTTTTCCTCTCCAGAATAAACAGACCCGGCTCTCTCAGCCTTTCCTCATGAGAGGTGTACCATTCCTTTCATCATCTTCATAGCTTTTCACTGGACTCTCTCCATCTT
>NW_010263734.1:2332-3953 GCF_000690775.1 Eurypyga helias | reverse complement strand
ATTGAACTGAGAAGCCCAGAACTGGACAAAGTAGTCTAGATGTGGCCTCACTAGGGCAGTGTAGAGGGGGACGATAACCTCCCTCAATCTGCTGGCCATGCCTTTTTTAATGACCTCCAGGACACCATTGGTCTCCTTGGCCACATGGCACATTGTTGGTTCATGGACAACTGATTGTTCCCCAGGATTCCCAGGTCCCTCTCTGCAGAGCTGCTTTCCAGCAGGTCAACCCACAACCTGTACCAGTGCATGGGGTTATCCGTCCCCAGGTGCAGGACCCTACACCTGCCCTTGTTGAACTTAGTGAAGTTCCTCTCTGCCCAACTGTCCTGCTTATCCAGGTCTTGCTGGATGGCAGCACAGCCTTCTGGCATATCAGCCACTCCTCCCAGTTTGGTACGCTCATCCTTATCATCAATGAATATGTTGAACAAGACTGGGCCCAGTATCAACCCCTGGGGAACAACACTAGTCACAGGCCTCCAAATAGACCTCGCAGCCCTGATCACAAACCTCTGAGCTCTGCCATTCAGCCAGTTCTCAATCCACCTTCACTGTCCACTCATCTAACCCACACATCTATGCCCCTCAGAGGCGTAAATCCTCAGAGCAGATACAGAGACGTACATTTGAGTTTAAAGGTTCACCCTTGAGCGCTACCAGCTTTCCTCCTTGTCTGATATGGGAGCTTAGGATGACCAGCTCAGATGCAGACACCTACCTCAGCTGATTCCCAGCGAAAGTATCCCCACTCCTATTTCATGTCAGAATTTCACCTGCTAGGATAAAACTAATGTTTTCCTCCTGTTATGCAAGCTAGCTAGTATAATGAAATAAAGCATTTGAAAAATGATGATGTAATTTAATTATTAATTGCATAACTGTATGCATTTCAAGAAACTCTATTGATTCCCATGAATTTACCTTCTTCAGCTATGTAATAACATAGATTTTGCTATATGAGGCTGATGTATCAGCATCCTGTACTAGGATAAAATTTTATTGTCCATTTTCAATTCACTCTCAACAGTCAAAAAAAACCCTATAGATTGCATTTGCAGAAGTATGTTTTCCGTATTTCCATGCAACTGGTGATATAACATGACATGACATGAGCTAACTCTTAGTAATATACCAAAGGACTTCTAGCCTATGCAACTCATAGTATATTTAACTCCAAATTCTGAACTCTGAGGGAAGGAAAAATATTAAACTGCAGTTGGAAGCCCAGGTAACAGCCTACTTGACAGCTTGGGACCAGAATGACAAATTCTCTCTGAATCTGAAATCTGCCTTATAAGCTAAAAGATGGGGTACCACATTCTGTGGCACTTCAGGTATATAACAGAAAAAAGTGTGCATATTAATTCAGACATACGACAAATGTAGGAAAATTATTAGGAAAAACTACAACTCACAAAGTATGTACATTATAATTGGTTTGAAGCTTTTGAGAGTATCAAAGATGGTTTCCACCTTCTCAGAAGACAGCCCCAAAATGTGTGAAAATTGTCTTCTTATTGTGATTTTCCAACTTACAATAATTTTTTAATCAGAGAACACTGCAAGCCAGTCTAACATAACGAGTTAAGAGAGCTGTTCGACTCTTACAATTTACATA
>NW_010263734.1:0-2311 GCF_000690775.1 Eurypyga helias | reverse complement strand
ACTCTTTCCTCCATGCTGTACACTTTGCTTTGGAAGGAAGTTAACTGAACAGATAACTGAACCATGACTCATGGACTTTGGCTCACGGGTATGAAAGCTTGAGGGGGGACAAAATAGATCCTGAGACAGGAAGGGCTGAATACAAAAAAGCATTTGGGGCACTGCCAGTGCTTGTCATGGAAACTTTTAGACTATGCTCATACGTCACACCAAAAGGTAGAAAAAAATCACCATAATCCAGCTGAGCTAAGTTATTTCAAGTGGTTCTTGTAAATGAAATTAAAATGGAACCATAAGCACATAACCAATGCTTGGATAACCCTCTAGCATGCACACGGTTGCCAAAGTGATAAATCCAGGTAGCGAGCAGTTGAGCAGTCAGCAGCTGAGACAAAGACAGTCTGTCCTCTAATAAAAAAGCTCCACTGGATACCTATACTACTGTGCAGAACGAAGCAGTGATTTGTAGTCCTCATAAATGAGATTTCACCAGATATCCTTGCGTTCTCTGATACATGCTGTACATCAAGACTTCTGCAAATTTGCTTCTTTAAGTTCAAAGGATTCAGAAGTCCGCAGTGGCCAGAGGGTCTTAGTTCTTGTCAACTCCTAAAAATTTTCCATTTGTTTCCCTGAGTTTGGTAACACCTCTTTTAACCTCAGTAGGTGCTTTTCCTGCTTAATTTCTATTCATCTTCATCCCTTCAGTTTTCTGAGATTTCAGTCCCACACTAGCAAATACCACATTCTGAGTTCAGCCATACTTGCATATGGTTAGCTGTTCCTCATGCCAACTACTGTTAGCCAATTACAAAATTTTCCTGAAGTGGCAACAGAAATGTAAGGTAAGCCCATGTGAGCCTCATTTAACCATGTTCATCAGGTCCAAGTGCAAGGTTTTTCACATAGGTCAGGACAATCCCAAGCACAAGTACTAGATGGGCAGAGAATGGATTGAGAGCAGCCCTGAGATAAAGGACTTCGGGGTGTTGGTCTATGAGAAACTCAACATGATGCAGCAATGTGCGTTTCCAGCCAGATAGACAAACATATCCAGGGCTGTATCAGATGAAGCGTGGCCACCAGATCTGGGGAAGTGATTCTCCACCTCTACTCTGCCTGGAGTATAGCTCTTGGGCCCTCAGCATAGAGAAAGACATAGACCTGTTGGAGCGAGTACAGAGGAGGGCCATGAAGATGATCAGAGAGCTGGAGCATGTCTCCTATGAGGACAGGCTGAGAGGGTTGGGCTGGTTCAGAAGAGAGAGAAGACAAGGCTCCGGGGAGACCTTATAGCACCTTCTGGTACCCAAAGGGGCCTACAAGAAACCTGGGGGGGGGGGGGGGGGAACTTCTTACAAGTGCATGTAGAAATAAGACAAGGGGCAATGGATTTAAGCAGAAGGAGAGTAGATTTAGATTAGATATAAGAAAAAATTCTTCACAGAAAGGGTGGTGAGGCACTGGAACAGGATTCCCAGAATAGTTGTGGATGCTCATCCTTAGAAGTGTTCAAAGGCAGGCACTTTTGTGCATGATATCAAAGCTCTGGTCCTTAAACGCAAAAAGGTGAGGATGGGATGAAGATATGTAAACATAAGCATCGAATGCATTTGATTTTTCTTAGAGTAGCTGAACAGAGCTGAGAGGTAGGTCCCAGGCTGCTCTACAGTGGGGTATTCCAGCAGTATTCAGATGATTCAAAGTACCTCCACTGAGTCAACAGAACTTAAGTCTTAGTTTCAGAAATACAAAAACAAGGTATTGTGGGTTTTGGGTTTGGTTTTGGTTTTTTTTGTTATTAGGCCAAAGCTGAGCGTTTATAAAACAAACTACATTCCACTGTAATCTCCCTGTTCTATGTTACAACAGGTACTTACTCATGTGAAAATGATAGCAAATTACCAAGATCATACTTACGCCATTGCTGTAGAGGTGAAGAGCAAAAGGGGTATTTCAGTCCACTGTTTCACTCACAGATATCTCTCTAGGAAACAAACACATGAACAGAAATTCTTCAAATATCACAGACATACTGACCTCATGAAGGTCTCTAAGTGCCTAAAGAAAATCAGGTGTCAGCACTGGGCAGAAAATTCCTCACATAAGTGGGAGAAACTTCTCTGTGGCAACCAGAGTGCCCCAGCGCCAGCAAAGGTTTTGCAGTGTACTGCACTGGTCTTTCCTAAACAGGCACTTCGTGTTGGCACAAAATCGCATCTGAGAAGGTATCAGTTTTTTATCTGTCAGCAGAAAATGGGGGTCAGTCAGTAGTTTTATTGCTTGAAAATTCAGTTAATGAATAGAATTA
>NW_010263733.1:0-1637 GCF_000690775.1 Eurypyga helias | reverse complement strand
CCGGGACAGGAACCGGGACTGGAACCGGCACCAGGACCAGAACTGGCACCGGGACCGGGACCGGAACCGGGACTGGGACCGAGACCGGGACAGGAACCGGGACTGGAACCGGCACCAGGACCAGAACTGGCACCGGGACCGGGACCAGAACCGGGACAGGAACTGGAACCAGGACCGGGACTGGCATCAGGATTGGCACCAGCACCAGAACCAGGACCAGAACCGGCACCAGGACCGGCACCGGGACTAGAACCAGCACCGGGACCGGAACCGGAACCAGAACTGGAACCAGGACCGGCACCAGAATCGGGACCAGAACCGGCACCGGGACCGGAACCGGGACCAGAACCGAGACAGGAACTGGGACCAGCACCAGGACCAGAACCGGCACCAGAACAGGGACAGGAACCAGAATCGGGACTGGCATCAGGATTGGCACCCGGACCAGAAACAGCAACAGGGGACCGGAACTGGCACCTGGATTGGCACTGGCACCAGAACTGGGACCAGAACTGGCACTGGAACTGGCACTGGGATTGGCACCAGCACCAGAACTGGGACCGGGACCAGGATCAGCACTGGGAGCAGAACTGGCACCAGGACAGAAACTGGAACCGGCACCGGGACCAGAACCAGCACCGGGACCAGAACCGGCACTGGGATTGGCACCAGGACCAGAGCCACGACTGGAAGCAGGACCAGAACCGGCACCAGAACTGGGACTGGAACTGGGACCAGAACTGGCACCAGGATTGGCACCAGGACCAGAACCGGGACCAGGACCAGAACTGGGACTGGGATTGGCACTGGGACAGGTACTGGAACCAGCACCAGAACCAGCACCGGGACCAGCACCAGAACTGGGACTGGCCCCATCACCGCAACCGGGACCGGCACTGGGACCAGCACTGGCACTGGGATTGGCACCAGAACCAACACCGGGACCGGGACCAGAACTGGGACCAGAATCAGGACCGGAACTGGCACTGGGATTGGCACCGGGACCAGAACCGGCACCAGAACCAGGACCAGCACCGGCACCAGGACCGGGACCGGCACCGGGACCAGCACCAGCACCAGAACCGGGACCAGAATCGGGACCAGAACCGGGACTGGAACTGGGACCGGAACCAGCACCGGAACTGGCACCGGGACTGGAACCGGGACCAGAACTGGGACCAGAACCGGGACCAGAACTGGGACTGGAACTGGCACCGGGACCAGGATCAGGACTGGGAGCAGAATTGGCACCAGGACTGGAACTGGCACCAGGATTGGCACCAGGACCAGAACCGGGACCGGAACCGGGACCGGAACTGGCACCAGGCCAGCACTGGGACAAGCACTGGCACTGGGACTGGCACCAGGACGGGGACTGGAACCAGTACCAGGACCAGCACCGGATCCAGCACTGGCACCGGGATGCACCGGGACCAGCACCGGCACTGGGACTGGCACCAGCACCACAAACGGCACCGGGACCAGCACCGGAACCGGCACTGGGACTGGGACCAGCACCAGCACCACAAGCGGCACCGGCAGAGCCCCCGGGGCCACGGCCTGGCAGCCGTTTGGTGAGGATCCGGCCAGGATCCAGCCAGGAAGCGGCAGCGACCCAACCGGAACCCAACCGGGAC
>NW_010263732.1:0-3901 GCF_000690775.1 Eurypyga helias | reverse complement strand
CCCCCCCACCCTGGGCCGGGATATCGGAGGGGAGCAGAGCAGCTCCCGCACCCAGAGGTGCTCGTCGGTGCCCGGGGCTCCGCTCACTTCTTCCCTGCAGCGGGCGCCGGCTCCGGGGCTTTGCCCTCCTTGCTGGAGGGGGTCTCGGCCTTGGGGGGCTCTTTACTGGCTTTGGGCTCATCTTTGGGTTTTGCTTTAGCTTTGGGCTCCTCGGCCTTTGGCTTCTCCGCCTCCTTCGCAGCCGCTTTGCTGACCTCCTGCTGAGGTTTTGGTGGAACCTCCTTCTCAGCTTTTCCTTCTTCCGCAGGTTTGGGGCCTGGCTTGGGGGTCTCCTTCACCTGTGGGGCTGGAGCCTCGGGCCCAGCAGCCGCCTTCTCTTTGGGCTTCTCCTCCACCTTGGCTGGGACCTCCTTCTTGGGAGTTTCCTCTTTCTTGCCCTCCTCAGCTTTGGGCTTGGGGGGAGCCTTCACCTCCTTGGGCTGCTCTTCCTTCGCAGGGGCTTTCGGCTCCTTTGGAGGGGAGGGCGTGGGCTCCTTGGCTGGGGCCGCTTCCTTCTGCGGGGACTTGGCCTCCTTCACAGGGGATTTGACTTTCTCGGGGGACTTCACAGCCGGGGTCTTGGCCTCCTCCTTTGAGGGAGTTGGGGGTTTCTCTGGGGATTTGACAGATGGAGTTTTGACCTCGTCTTTTGAGGGGAGTGCAGGTTTCTCTGGGGACTTGACAGTTGGGCTCTTGGCCTCTTCTTTAGAGGGGGTTGAGGGTTTCTCTGGAGACTTCACCGCTGTGGTCTTGGCCTCCTCCTTCGAGGGGGTCGGGGGTTGCTCTGGGGATTTCACAGCTGGGCTCTTGGCCTCCTCCTTTGAGGGGGTTGGGGGCTTTTCAGGGGATTTGACAACCGGGGTCTTGGCCTCCTCCTTGGAGGGGCTTGCAGGTTTCTCTGGGGACTTCACCACTGGGGTCTTGGCCTCCTCCTTTGAGGGGGTTGGGGGCTTTTCTGGGGACTTGACAGTTGGGGTCTTGGCCTCTTTAGAGGGGGTTGAGGGTTTCTCTGGAGACTTCACCACTGGGGTCTTGGCCTCCTCCTTTGAGGGGGTTGGGGGCTTTTCAGGGGATTTGACAACCGGGGTCTTGGCCTCCTCCTTGGAGGGGCTTGCAGGTTTCTCTGGGGACTTCACCGCTGGGGTCTTGGCCTCCTCTTTGGAGGGAGTCGGGGGTTTCTCTGGGGACTTGACAGCTGGGCTCTTGGCCTCCTCCTTTGAGGGGGTTGGGGGCTTTTCAGGGGATTTGACAACCGGGGTCTTGGCCTCCTCCTTGGAGGGGCTTGCAGGTTTCTCTGGGGACTTCACCGCTGGGGTCTTGGCCTCCTCTTTGGAGGGAGTCGGGGGTTTCTCTGGGGACTTGACAGCTGGGCTCTTGGCCTCCTCCTTTGAGGGGGTTGGGGGCTTTTCAGGGGATTTGACAACCGGGGTCTTGGCCTCCTCCTTGGAGGGGCTTGCAGGTTTCTCTGGGGACTTCACCGCTGGGGTCTTGGCCTCCTCTTTGGAGGGAGTCGGGGGTTTCTCTGGGGACTTGACAGCTGGGGTCTTGGCCTCTTTAGAGGGGGTTGAGGGGTTCTCTGGAGACGTCACCACTGGGGTCTTGGCCTCCTCTTTGGAGGGAGTCGGGGGTTTCTCTGGGGACTTGACAGCTGGGCTCTTGGCCTCCTCCTTTGAGGGGGTTGGGGGCTTTTCTGGGGATTTGACAGCCGGGGTTTTGGCTTCCTCCTTTGAGGGCGTTGGGGGTTTCTCTGGGGACTTGACAGCTGGGCTCTTGGCCTCCTCCTTTGAGGGAGTTGGTGGCTTTTCAGGAGATTTGACTGTTGGGGGTTTGGCTTCTTCCTTTGAGGGGGTTGGTGGCTTTTCTGGGGACTTGACAGCTGGGCTCTTGGCCTCCTCCTTTGAAGGGGATTCTGGTTTCTCTGGAGTCTTGGCCTCGTCTTTTGCAGGAGACTTGGCCTCCTCTTCTTCAACTTCTGCTTCAGCTTTCCCTTCCTCCTCCTCTTCAGCTTTCTCTTCTTCAGCCTCTTTCTCAGCCTCATCCTCCTCTGTGACCTCCTCGGTCACCTGGATTTCTTCTGTCTGCTCTTCCACTATCACTGTCTCCTTCTCAGATTTTTCCACCACCTTGATCTTCTCCTCACTCTTCACCTTGATGTTGGTGGTGATGCTGGGAGCCTTGGGGACCACCTCAGGGAAGGAGATCATCCCATAACCAGTCTCGATCCGATATTCCTCCCCTTCCAAGAGCTTTCTGCCAGGAAGAGACCAGAGCAGGGCAGTCAGTGATTGCTTCTCCCCCAGTTCTGCTCCTCCCATGAGCAGGAGCTTCCAGCCATGCTCTATCTCCCTGCTCGCCCTGCTTTCGAGGTGCTGGCTGACCCTCCTGCTCCTACACCCTGGGCTGGGCAGGTTTCCTCACCCTTCCCTCACAGAGATGCGAGGGCTGGGTCACCCCGTTGGCCACCGTGGGCTTGGAGGATGGAAATGTCTCTTGCCAAGAAGGGCCCTGGTGTTAGTGAGGGCCCTCGTGGAGCATCTACTGAGAGACCAGCCTGGATGAGACCCTCCACCCACCCACCCCATACCTATAGGCAGCGATTTCAATGTCCAGGGCCATTTTGACGTTGAGCAGATCTTGGTACTCCCGGAGCTGAGCTGCCATCTCCCACTTGGTGTTCCTCAGCTCACTGTCAAGCTGCTGGATGGTTTCCTGTGGCAGACAGAGCAACTGGTAACCTGTGGGGCCAGTCCCCAGGAGCAGGGGGACACCAAGCACCACTGAACAGTCCCCTGGTCTCCAAGGGGGGTCAGACTACTCACCTAGTCCTGGGGTGCCCTCCCTCTCCTGCCACAGACAGGAGAGGGCTCATCCAGAGGCTCTTTCAGTGTGTCCAGTTGCCTTGGGGAACTGGCAAAGCGCTGCACCACCGCAGAAGGGAGCCGCGCTGCTGCCAGCCAAGCCCCCAACCAGCCCCCTCCCAGAGCTCCCTCCAGCAGGGCCAAGCTGTGGGAACATTTCTAGGACTTGGAATGAGTCTGCTGGCCACCCCAGCCTGAGGCTGATGGGACATTACCCTGGGGACAGTGTTTCAGCTCTGCGTAACAAGATGTGGCCTGAGCGTGGTTCAGTGGCGTTTGTGACCAGTGCCATCGGTAGCTCAATATGTGGGACAGCTCTGTCATGGGTGAGGGACACAACCGTCTGGATGCAACCTCAGGCTCTGGAACACCAGGAGCTGGGGAAGGATGGCTCTGGACACAACCCCGGGTATTTGCATCTCTGAAGCCATAGCACCTGTGCTACTCCTCTCCGGCAGCTAGGTGGTTCCTCCCCAGCGAATGACGGATCTGGACTGCTGCGCCACGTTACCTGGTAGGACAGGACATCTGCATGATGGCGCTCCTCCGAGTCCTGTCTCTGCCTCTCCAGTGACTCCTGGGTCCCTTTGAGGGCTTCGAGCTCGGTGGTCTTGGTCTGGAGCTGGCGGCGGTACTCGCAGATCTCCTCCTGGGCCAAGCGCATGGCATCCGTGTTCACCTTGGCAACCTCCGACAGCTTGTCCAGCCTCACTGCAACAAGAAGAAGCCGCAGTGAGGGAGGAGGGCAGGCAGCAGTCTCCCCTTCCCGGGGACCTCCCATCCTTACAGGCTGCCCGTCCCCCGCCTGCGTGTCCTCTGCAGAGACAGGCCTGGCCGGGGCTCCCTGCGGGTGCTGGTTTCACCCGCCCTCGCTCTGCCTGTGCTCGCGCTGCACCGGGGAGCTGAAGGGGCCGGAGCAGGAGGGGCTGGGAGGCTGCTTTTGCCATCCTGGACTTTATCCACGCGAACCCACGCTGCAAACCTCCCTCTCCCCTTCAGCTTCC
>NW_010263731.1:13334-17224 GCF_000690775.1 Eurypyga helias | reverse complement strand
CGCGGGCGGTGCATCTCCGAAAGGGCTCACCCGGTGAGGTGCCGCTTCCCCGGGGCACTGCCCGGCCTCGCAGGGCGGCGGTGGGATCCGAGGTGTCGCGTCTAGTGCCCCCCCTCCGCCTTGTCTGGGAGTGTTTCTCTGTGGATGAAAAGGATTTTCAGGTGCTGGTATGAGATACACCCGCTGTATTAAACGGTATTTTTAATGAAAGCAGCCTCTTAGTAATAATAGCAGTCTGAAATGTTTTAGTTTGAAGTTGGATTGGCCGCTTATTTAACAGAAATAACGAGCAAAGTGTTGCACTCTGTCCATGCTTTATATTGAGACTTAACTTTAGAGATTTTTAAATTTTTAATAATTTTTTGGAGAGCTTTCCATCTTGAGCCTGACACAAGGAGAGCTACCCGAACAGGAACCTGCCTGGGCTCAGCTGTGAGGATGCAGGGAAGATGTTACTTTTGGCACTGTTTCAAGAGTCCTAGTTATCGCTAACAAAAACTGTACTGTGGTAGCATAAACCCTGTCCTCTAGGCACATTGGGCCTGATAGGAATACAGACAAATCTCATCCTGGTAATAACTTAGACGGCTTTAAGATTTTTATAATGCTTGGGATGATATTTGTTCTGTAGATGTGGCTTTTGTTGTGTTTCATGCTGCGTCTTTGTCATGACAAGAAGCCTGGTCTAGTGGAAGGGGTTCCTGCCCATGGCCGCGGGGGGGGAACTGGGTGGTCTGTAAGGTCCCTTCCAACCCAAACCCTTCTATGATTCTGTGACATGAAAATGTCCAGTATACATAACTTCTTTCAATGGATGCGCTTTTGGACATACGTGCGGGGTCAGCCTGTGCTTTGAGAGTAACGAGCCAAAGCATTTAGCTGCTTTTAAGATTGCTTTTTCTTCATTATTGAACCCTGCGTCAGGATCCTGCGGGCAGCTGAGAATGACCTGTGAGATCTGGGGGTGTGTGCACAGCAAGCGGGGTTAAGAGCTGCTGAAAGGGATGTTGGAAATGCGTTGCTGGTGGGGAGTTAAAAAGGCAGAGTGAGGGCACGGCAGAGGCCTGTGAATGCCTGAAGTATTTTCTGCTTTCTTGTTTGTGTAACCTATTTCAGAGGTGTTTTACCTGCGGGTTTATGATATTGGAACTTTCTCGGGAGAATTTATGTTCCTGAATAGGGTGGCAGTGCTTGGGCGTTAGGGCTCTGTATTGAAACGTGGGTTTTCATGGATGAAACACGTGGTTGCTTCTGGACTGCAGAATCACAACAGTTTCTTTTTTTTATTTTCCTAGATTATAGCGTTTGATGAACTGAAGACCGATTACAAGAATCCCATAGATCAGTGCAATACACTCAATCCTGTAAGTCGCATGCTGAACATTTTTAAAATCAATGTATATCAAGTGATTGGTTGTGACGTTATCGTGATATAATCACCCCAGGCAATAGGATTGCATCTGGGTTGACAAAACCTAGCCGCTCGCTGGAAGGGCTAGGGAAAATCCCTTGATTCTTTACTTTCAAGGTGAATATTCTGACTGTTGTTAATCTGCCGGTGATCTCGTCAGCTGGCGTACTAACATTCTTTCAATCTGCTTTCTACGTTTTTCGGCACAAAGACAGTTGAAAAGGTCAAAAAGATTAAAAGAGTCAAAATTGCATTAAAGGTGTGTACTGCTTTTCAGTTTCATGTTTCTACTGCCACTTTCATTTGGTTAGGAACGTTTGTAATAGTACTGAGCTGTTTTGTTGCGTGCCTGTTCACCTGCTTCTTGTTTGTTTGTTGAGGTGTAGAACAACTTCATGGATTTCCATATTTTGTGCAAAACAATTTTGTTTGCTTATCCAGCGAAGCCGGGAAAACTGTTACATGCCTGTTACACGTGTCCTGCCGATTAGCTGAGGTAACTTCAAGTAGAAATCAATGGTGCTTTCCAAGCAAGATTTATCGAACTCTGAGATTAGGAGACTAGTTGGGGTTTTAAGCATTGCCCGAGTAAATTCCGATCTTGCTTGAGGAATTTGGAGGGTGTAGTGTGATAAGTGTTACTGTCGCTGCTTGATGTTCCAGGATTGGGGTGGAGCTTGGTGCCCTCTTGGATGCAACTCTGACGCTCCTTGGTTTGCGAGAAGGCTTTGAGACAAACCATTTGCCTGCATCTGTAACGGGCCAGTGATGAAAGGGATGTTTGTTAAAGAGTAGATAGTTGGAGACGGCAGGTTTTTTGTGCGCTTCCCATGGGTTTCACTCTGGTTTGGTGTGCCCAGGCTGCAGGAGAGGGCAGGGGCAGCGCAGAGCACGGCCTGAGCTGTAATTCTGTAGTGTTTGAAGGGTTGAAGTAAATGATGCGAGTGCAAAAATGAACGTACAGTAGCTGGGGCGGGGGAAATGCCCGTTAGACGTATGGTACGTACGCTGACAGCAAGCATCACGGCCTGAGAGCGGGTCAGGAGGAGGTGAGAGGCAGAGGGTTGCGTCTCAGAGTGAGGTGTGCTGCTGGGATGGCTGAGCATCTAACAGTTTCCCTTGCTTGGTCTGTTTTACAGCCATTTCTGCCACGGGGTGGGGGGGAGGCAAATTCTCATTACATTTATGCATTATGATGGTATGGCAGCCGTTGAAGTATGACAGTGCGCATGTTCAACGCACGTACTAACCCCTTAACCCACGTGCATGTCGGGTTCCTTGACGCGATGGCGTTGTGGACTGAAAAAGGTAAATAACTTGGTATTTGATGCTCTTGTGAAAGTAGATTGGCCACTAAAAGTGGAAGACTCTTGAAGAGATCTGGTAAATGATGCTGGCCAAACACATGGAAGTGTTGCTTTCCTGTACAAAGAATCAAAAATCCTGGTAGGAATTGAGACACCTCAGTAGAAGGATTAGCCCAAAATAGTAGCTGCTTAGTACGCTGCTGGTGTTCTCTCTTCCCTGCCCCTGCTCGAGTCTTTCTCTTCTCAGCAACGACATTTCTTCCTCCCTCGCTTCTGTGATACATACTGTGGCACAATGTGATGTAGTTAATGGGGTTTTTTTTAGGACAACCAGGGAGGAAGAAATGTGGCAGATTTGAAAGAGACAGGTATTCTGGTGTGGGAGTAGGATAAAATAAACAAGGAAAGTGTGTTTTGAGATGAGTCGTTAAATAAACTACAGGTTTTCAGACAAATCTGTCTCGGCAGGCTGCCAGATGCGTTGGGGTTTGGGTAGGGTGGCTGTTGCTGTTCTAATGCAAATAATCCCCAAGTTGTAAAGGGTAAGTGTAAAAAGAAGGATTGGGACAGAAATATTTACTTGAAGCATTGCCTCTAGGACAGCTTATTTTTGTTGACGTTGATGCGAGTTTGCTTTGTGTGATGTTCTCCAGAATGTGGTAGGTGGTGAGGATGTCTGTTGGTTGGTAGTGTTTTAGGTTCCTGGGAAGATACTTTCGGGGTTTAAAAGAATCAGCTCAGAGGGAATGAAAAAAATTATAAACCACTGAAACTTCAGTGTAGTCACCCTGTGGAATGTTAGGCATGTCACATCAAAAAAGAGGGGCAGTGAGCTGCGTGCCCACGCACGTGTACGCATGTACGTCAACAGTTTAAATCCTCGGGTAGGAATGGGGTATTTTTCATGAGGACATGTTTTTGTCGTCCTGAGCTGAGAACTGAAAAGCTCCCAGATTTGCTTCTTTCTGAATTGTGTGATAAAGGAGCAAATGACACCACTTTGGGGTGACTTTTTTTAGCGGATTTGACTCCTGAGGCGGGCGTGAGATTTTGCTGGCTCTGTGCATGTGTTCGATCTATGTGTCTCTCCATAATATTCCAATTAATAGCACTAATACTACCCAGCATTTCATGCTTTCTGTGACTTCACATGAACTGATAATTAGCTCTGT
>NW_010263731.1:13102-13318 GCF_000690775.1 Eurypyga helias | reverse complement strand
GCTCTAGAGCATGCACACTGGGTACTTGGAAGGGAACCGGCGCTCTGCGGAGCGATGTGCGTGATGCCCTGGCTGCTGCTCTGCTTTGAGAAAGCTTTGCCTGGGATGTGACGTCTTGGCAACGGTTGGAATTTGCAAGACAATGATGATGACGTGTGTGAATAGCAAAACGAAGCTGTAAAATAGGAAAACACAAACCAGCTTTTTGCCGACAAA
>NW_010263731.1:7146-13080 GCF_000690775.1 Eurypyga helias | reverse complement strand
GATATTTCTCCGTTGCATGAGCAGAAATATCTCGATGATCTCTCCTGTTACGAAGGTCACGTGTAAAGCGTGGAATCTGTTAACAGTGCACTTAAATTAATAGAAGCAATTAAAAAAAGCCCTATTGCTCTGAGCATCTAATTTCATAAATTTTTCTCCGTGGTTCGTGAACATCGTGTGGAAACAGCAAGGCGCGCGCTGCCCGTTGCCGTTTTCACTTTCTGCGCTCTTGTTAGTGGTGTTCCTTAATGCTTTTTAAACGACGGCTTGCCTCCAAAATAGATTAAAGACGTCGCGTTTTGCCTTGAGAAGTGGAAACGTCTAACTGGTGTTTTTCTTTTCCAGCTCGTACTTCCCGAGTACCTCATCCATGCATTCTTCTGTGTTATGTTTCTCTGTGCGGCAGAGTGGCTTACGCTGGGTCTCAATATGCCTTTGCTGGCTTATCATATTTGGAGGTAATATTGACGGGTCTGCTAGCTCTCTCCTCACATTAACTGTTACTCGTTCTCCCGTTGCAGTGCTTCCTGCTAAGTGTTCTCTGTCTTTGGCAAATAAAGCTGCTTCCTGATAGGACGTTGAGAAAGTTTACGTCATGGCTGTAAAAGAAGAACCGCCACTTTGCTGTCTCTGTCAGTTTTTATTCTCTCGTGCTCTGCAAGACGAGTGGTGTTGGGTGTGCGTTGAAGGGCTGAACCCTCAGAGGCGTGCTGGTACTGCAGACGCGCGGCTTGGGTTGCCGGGAGAGGTGGCAACCCCGCTTTCCTCCCGCCATGGGCACTGCCTCTCCTTGTGCTGGAATTGGCCCCGTGCAGGGAGCTGCAGGAGGGAGCCCAGCACGACGGTTTTCATGGAGGGGCGGAGGCGGGACCATTCCTTTTGCCGGTAGCCTGCGTTAGTCTGCAGTTTCCGGATCATTTTGTATTGATCCGTATGAATATTCCATCAGCACGGGTAGCCAGCGCGTGCGTTGTTAACGAGCGGAGGCTCTAGGTTACCTAGGGTGATCCGTCCGTCTCCCAATCCTTCCATAAGGAATCCCATTTTTCGTGTATTTATAAATTTGTCCTGTTTCCTTTTGGTGTGCTGGAGTTCAGCACGCTTCGAGGCTGAGGTCGCTGCACCGTCTGTGAAAGCTCGTCCATAGGCACGTGTAGTTTGGAGCTCCGTGTTGCTCTTGTAACCTGCCCATCTCCTCCACGGAGCTGATGGACTTTGCCGTAAGGGGTGTGATTCCTTGTCTTTGTTCTGACGTTCCAGGGTGGGTGGGGGGCAGGAACCAATGTTCCCCGGCGCCGTCACCCCAGAACTAACTGTGCATCACTTCCAGGTACATGAGTAGACCCGTGATGAGCGGCCCCGGTCTGTATGATCCTACGACCATCATGAATGCAGATATTTTAGCCTATTGCCAGAAAGAAGGATGGTGCAAATTAGCGTTCTACCTTCTATCATTTTTTTACTACCTATACGGGTAAGTTTTTTTCCCCTCTGTCTCCCATCTAATCTTCGGTCTGAAATCTTTGGCTCGGTGCACGAGATCATAGAATCATAGAATGGTTTGGGTTGGAAGGGACCTTAGAGATCATCCAGTTCCAACCCCCCTGCCATGGGCAGGGACACCTTGCACTAGACCAGGTTGCTCAAAGCCACATCCAGCCTGGCCTTGAAGACATCCAGGGATGGGGCATCCACAACATCTCTGGGCAGCCTGTTCCAGTGCCTCCCCACCCTCTCTGTGAAGAATTTCTTCCTGATATCTAATCTAAACCTCCCTGATTTCAATTTATACCCATTACCCCTTGTCCTATCACTACAGGCTCTTGTAAAAAGTCCTCTCCCAGCACCCTTGTAGCCCCCTTCAGATACTGGAAAGCTACAATGAGGTCTCCTCGGAGCCTCCTCTTCTCCAGGCTGAACAAGCCCAGTTCTTGCAGCCTTTCGTCATAGCAGAGGTGCTCCAGCCCTCTGATCATCTGATAATGAGATCTGATTATCTGATCATGAGATAAATTTTCTAACTAGGAATATGTGGAGTGCCCACTTGTCTGAAAAAGAATCTATCATCACCGTTTATTCTGTTTTAAAACACAAGTCTTAACTGGGTCGGAATTGCTGTTTTGTGTCTGCATGCCACGATGGGAGACTTGCAAGCTCCAAGGTTTTCTTCTCCTACACTTGATACCCACGCCCAGTATTTTCATTAGGAAGCTGGAACAGGAAGATTCTCAGAGTATTTTGATGTAAATATGATTTTTTTTTTGGTTTTTCTGGTTGAAGCCAAAGGTAGAATTAACGCGTGCACATGGGGCTCCCTGTTGGTGTCACTGGGTGTGGTGACTGCTCGTTGCATCCCTTTGCGCCGTGCTTTCTTACGCCCTCCGTGCGTGTTTTCTGTAAAATCTTCACTCACCATCCACGTACCTCCCAGAGACTTGTTCCGTAGAACACAGGACTCTGGTTAAATGTATAACCCTGACCGAAATGGTGCCTCTTAACCTCTGTATTTTATTTTCCAGCATGATTTATGTTCTGGTGAGCTCTTAAGAAGACCTTGGGCGAGCTTTGTTCCAGTCAAGTGCATGCAAAAGCCACAAAACCTGGATTCTTTACGACGATAACCTCTTACCAAGATTAAATACGGAATCTGATGATCGTGTTTGCGTTAGAAAACGATGACTCCCCTATTTTTAAGACATTTCCACATTTTATGCTTGTGGAAAGACTGTTTTCTTATATTTTACCGGGACACTGAAATTAAAGAATGACGTGTAAATTAACACAAAGATGGCGGGGTCTTGACAAGTTTTGACTTTGCACTCCCCAAGGAACAGCCATAATCTTCACGTAGGCGTCGGTGCTGACGAGCCGTAGTGCGCTAGGGATTTTCTTTAGGCTGGGCTTCGTAGTGGCTGGTGTGGACTTGCGTTATCCCACTCTACCTGTAAATCAGCTGTAGCTGCCGAGTGCTTGGGAAGGACTGGAAGTGCTGTTCCGTCCGTAGGCGATGCTGGGCTTAAGAGATGAATTCATGGACACAATTGCAAAACCAGGAGTTGTATTTTGGTTTATTTCCTTTTATTTTTCTATCTGGTTGCTCTTTTCCCTGTATGTGCATGGCTCAGACTTTTGTATTTTCGCCGAATGTTAGCCTTGCTGTAATCTTAAGCACGTGTCATGATAGGGGAAGTTGAATTGTCCATGAAGGAGTAAATTTAAATGATTATTTTTTTTTTAATGTCTGTACTGTTTTATTAACAAAAGGACAAACCTACAACACTTATCAAGTCCGATGATGAAAATACTCTTGGGTTTCAGAGTAATACTACAGACCTTTTCAAAGCAGAAAGTGAGATTGTGAAACTGCCCTGCTGTTCCTTAGTGCAATAAATAATAATTCAGACACACTCCTTTTTACCTGGTGCCTTGTTTTGGGTTTAAATCGGACAGATTCTTGCTGTATTCGTCTGTTTGTGATGGATAATTGCATCACCTGTTAAAAACAGAACGCTGGACCAAATAACGCCTGGAAAAGGGAAGCTCCGATGTCCTGTTTTCATCATTTCGCGAGCCTGCAGATAAACAGGAGATGGGGCAGGGGGAAGATGTTTCAGCTGAACGGATAACGTTGCATTGTAATTGTGACTGCGAAGAGCTGCTTCACTTAGGAGTAATAATTAGGAACCTTTTCCATTTACCTGTGCTGGAAAATAATGAATAGTTTGAGTTCCAGTAAAACGCTTTTGTATAAACTGTTTATTTGTCACTTTGGGTCTCTGGGGCGTTGGACGCGGTACGAGCCGGATGCGCGGGCTTAGGCCAGAAACGCGGCTGCTCCCACGTCGCTGTGCTGGGCAGTGGCAGCGACTGCGGAAACGGGGCAGGTAGGGAATGTCTCTTCCTGAAGAGTGGGAGGAGGTGTTTGGAAACCTTCCAAATTTGCCTGGGCTAGAGGTTTGGTGTTGGAAACAACCTTTGAGTAGCTTT
This sequence comes from Eurypyga helias, assembly GCF_000690775.1. NCBI lineage: Eukaryota > Metazoa > Chordata > Aves > Eurypygiformes > Eurypygidae > Eurypyga > Eurypyga helias. The sequence goes on along the minus strand of NW_010263731.1, from coordinate 9,093 downwards.
TCTTCCATTGATTCTTCCTGGAGAAGAGGAGGCTCCGAGGAGACCTTATTGCAGCCTTCCAGTGCCTGAAGGGGCTACAAGGAAGCTGGGGGGGACTTTTTACAAGGGCCTGTAGTGACAGGACAAGGGGTAACGGGTTTAAATTGAAAGTGGGGAGGTTTAGATTGGATATCAGGAAGAAATTCTTCCCGGAGAGGGTGGGGAGGCACTGGGACACGTTGCCCAGAGAAGCTGTGGATGCCCCATCCCTGGAAGTGTCCAAGGCCAGGCTGGATGAGGCTTGGAGCAACCTGGTCTAGTGGAAGGGGTCCCTGCCCATGGCAGGGGGGGTGGAACTGGATGATCTTTGAGGTCCCTTCCCACCCAAACCATTCTGGGATTCAGTTGTTGGGCACTTTTATAACCTAGTGTGGCAGATACCCCCAGCCAGCGTACTCGGACATAGTCAGTATGTAAACAATACATGTCTCAGTGCTCTCCCAGACTTTATTTTGTGCCTCTAAGCTCTTTATTTTTCAAGGCATATTGAAAATTTCCCCCTTTCCATGTTACTCATGCTGGACGTGATTGAATAAACCTTCATCGCATCATCTTTCACAGCAGTGAAGTCTTAATCTCTTCTTGATTATCTCCCCAGAGCTTTGTGATTATCCTTTCTCCTCCACAAGTTTTCCTTTTCTAAGCTCAAGGAGGCCAGAACTGTTGCCATCGCACGCGATTTAGGTGCCCAGGGGATTTAGAGTGGCAGCTGCTTGCTCCCCTCTTCTGAACTCCTCTCAGCAACATCCTGGGAGTTCAGGCTGTGATAATTTCAAAATCCCTTTCCTAAGTAATGACAGATACCCGACAGCGACTTCAGCCTGCGTAGGCAAAACTCATTAACCCTTTGGTGTAGTTGTGTATTTGTTAATCTGTTACGGAAATGAGACTCGTAGCCCCTGGCTCTCTGTGATCTTCTGAAAAGAAACCTGTCATTCCCTTGGTATTTGGGCTGATTTAAGCCGAGTTCCACACCAGAATAACCAGTGTAGGATTTATGGGCATTTATGGCTTCCCACACCCCCCTCCAGCTGCACAGGCTTTACCAGGAGTCTTTAGCGAACTGGTTGTGACACTTGCACTGTCCTGCAGCTGCCAGGCTTTTCCCTTTTTGCCACTAACCCCAGGAGCAAAATGCTCCCGTGGAGTCCGTTAAATGCACGAGAACTGAAGAATTTCACTAATCGCATTTCAGAGGTCTTTAAACAGTCAAAACACTGCAGAGAAAGGTCAGAGCGCAAACGCTGTGAGAACGCAGCATCCTTTGGAGAACGCGGTGTAGACGCACTTTAAAGAGAAGGTTGGTGTCTGCCAGCACCCAGCCAGGCGCCCTGAGCCTTGTCCCCTGCGCCCTCACTGTCTGTGTCCCACCGGAGCAGGCCTCGTGGGAGCACTGACACACATGGAGATGTGCACGTGCGGTACTAGTCCTGTCTCTTCAAAACATGGACAGTGATCGGTTGTTGGATTTCCAGGAGGCAAAAGAGCATGAATAAGATAAATATGTCTCTCCCTGTCAGCAATTTCCTGCTAAGCCATCTCACACGGTGTCTGAATTCCTTCCCTTGTGAGGATTCAACAAGGCCAAGTGCAAGGTCCTGCACCTGGGTCGGGGCAATCCCAGCACAAGGACAGGCTGGGTGGAGAGTGGATAGAGAGCAGCTCCGAGGAGAAGGACTTGGGGGTACTGTTGGATGAAAAGCTGGACATGAGCCAGCCGTGTGCGCTGGCAGCCCAGAAAGCCCACCGTATCCTGGGCTGGATCCGGAGAAGGGTGGGCAGGGGGGCGAGGGAGGGGATTCTGCCCCTCTGCTCCACTCTGGGGAGACCCCCACCTGCAGTTCTGCTGCAGCTCTGGGCCCCCAACAGCAGAAGGACACGGAGCTGTTGGAGCGAGTCCAGAGGAGG
>NW_010263731.1:0-6939 GCF_000690775.1 Eurypyga helias | reverse complement strand
GGTTTAAACAGGAAGAGGGAGATTGTTTCCTCAAAGATCCTGCCTTCACATCCAATTGCTTGTTCCAATTCTCACACTACATGGAAGAGAGAGGACACAACAATCAAATTCAGTCCCTGCTTTGACAGCCCAGCCTCCTGTACGCTCACTGACACAGCACTACCACCCCAGCATACCGGTCCAGCAGCAGCAGACACCCCTGCTGTCAGCACCGTGCAACACAAAACATCAGGTAGATGTTGTGTAAGTCATCATTATATTGTCAACAAGCTCATTAGGCCACCAGCAGAACAGTGACAGACACACATAATGCTTCTACGTATTTTTAAAGACTGATGAATAGAGGAAGATACCGTACATCACACAGGATTTCAGCCCCACCACCCCCAATATTTTACACGCAGATGCGAAAGCGAGCGGCTCTCGCACGGGCAGCGGCCAGAGGCGACCACCAGAAGCAAGCAGCTGGTCCAGGAGCCACAGGGATGCACCACACTGCTGTTTGTTATCGTGATACCGATCTTAATACAGTGTCCTTGGTTGCCAGGTGCGCGGCTAGGTTCTCTCGGAAGTCATGGAGGTAATTGTATTGCTGAAAAACACCACAACCAGGTTTGTAACGAGCGCCCTACCCTTACAGAAAAACACCACCCACCTGAAAAAGCCGATACCCCAGGATGGAAACGGCACCCTCGAGTCCCTTTATGTGTTTTTCTTGTGCTTACTCCCAATCCTCTGGAAGTTTTCACCATCAGACACAGGTTATGTGAATCCCGGCTTGGATCCTGTGGTTCCTCACGGAGGGCACACATGTGAGCTCAAGGTACCCCAACGCACAGCCCCCAGGAGGTGGGAGCTTCATGTCAGAGCTCAAAGCCCACCAAGCGTTACTCTCTCCGTGAGCCCGCGATGTGGACCACAGGCCTTCCCCCCTAGGCGGAGGCACAACAGTCTGTAGTGGTGGCCACGAGGGCTGCCAGCTGTAACCTTTGTTCATACCCTCCCCTGCCTCTTCCGCCAGGGATAGAAGCTGCTGCCCACCCGCTCCCTTTGGCTTGTGGATTTTCAGCAAGTAGTTTAAACAAGATTTGCCTTTTTTAGAGCCTTAGGGCTAACAGAGACAGACTTTGGGCAACTCCTTCTCCTCAGAAACTGCTATCTTTTAGATTTTTGAACGTCAGCTCCTCTTTTCTGTACACAGAGCTGTTCTAAGACATCTAGGGTTTGTGTCAACTGAAATACGTAGCTAAAAACCCCATCAAAACAAGAAGAACTCCACGTTCAGCAGCTTGGGCCTCCCTCCATGTCGTTTCTACATGTTGGGAAGGGAAGGGGAGGGCCGTCGGAGCCCTCAGCTTCTCAACACATGCATTACCTGCTGTAGCCTCATTACCTTGATGGTCTGTATCGCCCCAGCTCCTCTCAAGTTTCTGAGGATGTCTATCACTTGCTGAGGTGCCAGCGCGTCCGAAAGCTGAAGCAGGAGACACGCAGCTACTGCAAGGGAAAGTTAGGGACACGTGTATTCCACCGAGCGCTTCCTGTGCACAGCAACAGGCTTGGCCCATGAAAACCGCTCAAGGAAAACTCAACCTCCACATGTCGGGGTCACACACATCGGGTCTTTGGCTGAATCCTGTTTCTTGGCACTGGCCCCACCTACCTGCTGCTCCTGCCCCAGCATCAGGCTTTGGCAACAGGTGAAATCCCTCCTGCTGTTTGCCCCCTGCCTTTCCAGCAGCTTTTGGGAAGCAGATTCTAGGTTTTTCAAGAAGGAGCCCCAGTACACCCAGTTAATTCCCCTTTGTGTCTTCTGACCACATTTGCTGGTTTTGGCAATCCCAGCCCTTCCTCCTGGGTCAAGCACAACTAATGCCCCCAAAAGCTTTAGGGCAAACATTGGGCTGAAGAAAAATGCCGAGGAACAGGTTCATCTCCTTAATATGTTCAGGGAAAAGGGGTGCGTGCAGTCCCACAGGTCAGACGAGACTAAAATTTGCAGTGAAGACAGAGAGAGTCAGAAAGTAAGAGAACTGTCTGTCAGCCTCAGTGAAAGCCTGACCCTCCATCCTCTCACCTACACACTCAGCTCTACACCCTGACATACATGTCACCCATCACAAACAGTTTCTGTACTGGCAGCTGTGCTGGTTTGGGCTGCAGTTCAGTTTTTTTTCCTAGTAGCTAGCATGAGGCTGTGTTTTGGTTTGAGCTGAGAAGACTGTCAACACCACTGATGTTTTAGTTGTTGCCAAGCAATTTTTACATTAAGACAAGGACTACTCAGTTTCACATCCTGTCCCTGTTCTACACAAGGAGCTGGGAGGAGAAACACCCTGGACAGCTGAGCCAAACTGATCCAAGGGGTATTTCATGCCATAAAGCATCATGCTCAGTATTTAAGCTGAAGGGTGTTGGCCAGGGAGGGAAAAAGAATCACTACTCAGGGATAAGCTACTGATCACCGTGCGGTGACCAATTGTTGCATTGTGCATCACTTGCTTTTGTTTCTTCCTTTATCAGTAACATCATTATTTCCTCTCCCTTTCCTGCCTTATTAAACAGTTTATTGCAACCTATGAGTTTATTTCTTCCCCCCCTGCCCTGATTCTCTTCCCATCCCACCCGTGGCAGGGTGAGCAAGCAGCTGCGTGGTGCTCAGTTGCCAGCTGGGGCTAAACCGCAACACAGCTGATGCTACTACCATGTGACACCACCTTTCCCAAGAAACAGGCCCAGAAACATTAACTAGCCTGCTACCTGGAGTGGCAGCTTGCATTGTAAGCAGGATTTGGCTCCCTTAGACAGTGCTGTCTCATGAGAATGGGTTTGTAAGGTGGGTTAGTAAGGCATTGAGAGCGGGAGGACAACTGCTTACTGAGACATGAGCGTCCGAGGCCACCGTAACAGCTGAAAGAGAAGAAAAGGTGTGGTTGTAAGAAGCCATCGTACACTGCAACACCCAGAGTCCCCTTAATACGTAAACATACAGACAATTCTTGCCTTAACGTAATCAAGAGGGGCAATAGTACAAGGAAGTCAGACTTTCTATGGAAATAGCTACAAGGCTAACTCCCATTTATTCCTCAGACCTTCCCTCGGTAGTGTCTTTTAGAGAAACAGGTATTTTAAAGTTCCCCTTTGTTCACGATAACAGTCCCAAAGGCACAGGAGGACATGGCACGAGGATGGACAATCTCAATATTCTTTAAATCCTACTCCAGATTAAGGCTTTGATTATAGCTGTGACCTAACGATAGCATCAGGGTTCTGCATCAGCAGGCAGCCCAAGGACTCAGTGGATGTCTGTGCAGGGAGCTGTCAGCAGGACCCTTCAGGGAACACTGAACTCAAAGCTCTTCCCCTCTACCCTGAGCTCAGCTAGAAGGGACTAAAAAAAAAAACCCACCAAAAAAACCAAAAACACCAAAAAAACCCCACCACCTAACCAACCAAACAAAAAAACCAAAAACACACCAATTTCATGCCATTTACGGTGAATTTTGCCCTGCTGGAACCCACCAAGTCCCTGATAAAGAGTCCAGTGGTGTGTTATCCTCTGGCAACAGCTGCTTTAGCTTACAACTCGTTGTACACCTGACACCCAACTAGGCTGGTGCCATTCAGCACAGGTGTGGAAGCGCCTGCTAGGCAGAGCAAGGGGAAATGGGAGATTCAAATGACAAAGGACAAGTCAGCTCCAAAGGGTTTTGTGAGGAGAAACAAGCAGCTTTTCCCTGCTTGAACTAATCCTAAAAACGCAACTGTCATTTGACAGGATTCTGTTTCAGCTGGTCACACACCTAGAGGGAAGCTGCTATCTGCCACAGGAACATGGGGTGAAAGGGAAACACCCAGAACCTACTGTACGATTGTTTTCCGGTTACTTTCCAGGCAGCTTCTGAGCTCCTCCAGAATTTTGCAGCACCTGGCAACATCAGGAACGTCCCCGTCAGGAATAGGATAGTGGTGCACACAGATGCCGTGCTGTTGGTAGGTGTCTATGAGGTTCGGTACTCGGTATTTTAAGAGCTCTCCTCTGGTACAAAGCACAAATACATCCTGGATCCCAGAGTTCTTCAGTTCTTCTGCCAACAGATTAAGACACTTGCAAATAAACAAAAGCCTATCAAGCTCAAGGATAAACAGATAAGCTACTTGGTACTGATTCTTGGTTAATCTTTGAGGTTAAGAAAACGGGAGTTGGCAATTTTGCTTTGAGCAGCACTTAACATCTACCAAGTCTCTTCCACATTTGCCTTCAGGTGACCCGAGGGAGGAATTCTCTCAGTTCAGAGCGAGTCTCAAGATAACCCTCACTAGAAAGCACCTCGGCATGTAGGACAGCCTGTTAACTGCTGCCAGCTTAAGCACGATTCTGTCCCATCCCAGCTGTGACTATGCCCTGACACTGTGGGGTTTTGCTATTAGTCCCTGCTTGTCTAGTGTTCACAGATGAATACTCAACACAAACCTTTACCTAACTCCATCCTTTCTATCCCAATCTCACTTTTCTCTGGGAAGAGGAGATTACAGGTTTGTAATTCATCTTGATCCTAGCTGCTGTGAAGATGCCTTCTGCACATGACTTGGCAGACCTCATGGTTACTGAGAGAGATACGCAGATGCAGGTATAGCTCCAGCCTGGAAATACTCTATTTATTCATTATTTGGTAGAGAAGCCACAGAGAAAGCAGCACCACACACTTGAAAGTGATCTCTGGTACTCATAAGAGTGATTGTGCATCTTCAAGCACTGCATTACCAACACTCAGAGATGATGCTGTGGGACATACCCCCAGCAAAACTCTAAAGAACTGCCCTGCATTCGTGGCACGTACATGGGGAACTATGGCATCCACTGTAAAAATAGGACTAAAACATCACCATTTTAGATACGTGGTGTCTGGATCCTTATGCCCAGGTCAGATAAACAGCCACTCCGGCAGTCTCCAGACTAAGACAAAGTAAACCTCTAGCTTCTCTGTAGCTCACACTTTCAATTTACCTGCACGTCGTTCTCACCCGTGACATGGAAGTGAGAGGCACCCAGACACTGGCCAGAAGACTCACCTATATCTTTCTGAAGATTTCTTCTAACATCCTTAAACCTGCAACCTAAAACAAATTATGAAGAACAGTTACCACTCCAGGTGAGTTTGTGTGGTATTAATCCCAAGCTTGTATTTCTCAGGGTTGGCTAATTAAAGTCCAGTAACTGCTTTCAATGATAAAGTTCACATTGTCACCACCAGCAGCCATGACCCTTGTGACAGATTCACCATGGCTGCAGTTTTGGGAGTTAAAATTCAAAGAGAGCTTATGTGTTTATTTTTATATCACAGCTATGGTAGTGCAACCCAGACACTAAGTGGGAACAGTAGAGTGAGCACAGCGAGTGTCATTTGAGCCCAATAGATCTTATAAAGGAATTATTTGTCAAAGCAGTCTTGTTTCATTGTTGTTGCTTGTTATAACTAGTCAGCCAGGCTAAAAGGCCAAATACTGTAAGAGACAATGAAGACCCAATAGATCTTATAAAGGAATTATTCGTCAAAGCAGTCTTGTTTCACTGTTGTTGCTTGTTAGAAATTGTCAGCCAGGCTAAAAGGCCACATACTGTAAGAGACAATGAAGATGGACACTATTCTCTTGCCACTCTGCCATATGACCTTGCATTAAGATATTCTCTACATTAGCTTTACTGTTTCTGAAGCTATTATTGCAGTGATGGATCACTAACAAGTCACCCTACCAAGTAAATGGAATGCAGGATTTTGGGGTACAAGATATTACCTCTCTTCAGCTGCAAACATGCCTGCAAATTTCAGTGAACCCTTCTTACCTGGAAGGGAACACAATCCCAGGAACTCAGAAGAGTAGACCGGAGACAAAGACAACCTACCAGCAAATAGAAAAATATCATTAAAAAATTAGAACATTTTGATTAGTTGAACAGGGGCAACTCACTACTAGACATTCCTTTTCTGTGGGACCACGAGAAGAGTTACTGTGCTGGGTTTAGCCAGGAAAGTTAGCTTTCTTCACAGTGGCTGCTATGAAGCTCTGTTTCTGGATTTACCCTGAGAACAGTGCTGATAAGGTGTCTTTTCTGCTGGTGCTGGGGGGTGTTTGCACAAATCCAAGGTCTTTCTCAGCTTCTGACACTACAGCTGCATTCCCAACTTGCTCACTACAGGCAGCGTGGGGGGACACACAGTTCAGATAGCCAACCCAAACTGACTGAAGGAGTATTTTGTTCCAGAGCACGGCATGTTCAGGACATAAACAGGGAGTGAACTCAGGGGCCATTACACTCTTTTGCAGGGTCCTTAACTCCTTTGCCAACTCCTCAGCTAGCTGCTTTGCTAACTCCTGTGCTGGCTTGTTCGTTTGTGAACTGGTGGGTCAGTTGACTTTCCCAGTTGCACTGCCGCTCATGGGGCTCACTCCGACTCCGCTGTGATCGCTCGAGCTCTGGCTCTTGCTGCTCAAGACGTGGCAGTGTATCAGTCAGCAAGTGGTGAGCAAATGTATCATACGTTCTATTTTCTACTATTTTATTTACTTATTATTAGTAGTGTAATCTATTCATTTATATATATCTATTATTCATTTATATTCACTTACTAAATGGTTCTTATCTCAATTTTACAAGCTTCCTTGTCCTTCTCCTCTGATTGTTCCCCTACACTGGGCTGGGGGTGCATGTGAGCAGCTTCACAGTGTTTTGCCAGCCAGAATTAAACCGCAACAGCTACCTACGTACGATTTAATTTTAAGAAAAAATTGAAGTATTCCAGTGTTATTTCTACATCAGACACGGGCATCACACATTTGGTAGCGTAGTTCTTCACACAGCCCTGCCCAAGAGGGGAGAAAGCGCGGACAAATCCCCGGCCTAGCCCCCTCTTCCAGCGGCGTGCCCGGCCCCACACC
>NW_010263730.1:35742-42643 GCF_000690775.1 Eurypyga helias | reverse complement strand
GGCCGGCGGCACTACCCACCGAGCCTCCCGCAGCATGGCCACGGCCGACCGGCCGGAGAGAGTCCGGGCTCCAGCGCCCCGGTTCAGACCAAGAGCGAAAAACTTGGGTTCACACCAACACCTTCAGTGCTGAAATCTTTGACTTAGGTTTCCTCTCCAACTGGTCTGGAGTGACTTCAGTCCTAGAAGCGTTGCTCAGCTTCAAGTGAAGAGAAAGCCAAAATACAAGGGAAAGGAGCTAACCCATTTCTGTGTCAAGCCTCAAAACATTACCAGAGTCATGGGAAACAGATCTACTGCTTTCCCCTTCCATTCTGAGCCATGAAGACACTTGATATCACTTGAGCAGCAAATATATAAGCATACCAGTTTATAAAACAACCCATGGATTTACAAGCTAGCACAGGTGGTTCTACACCAGAATAAAACCTCTCTCTTTCCTAAGAACCTAATAAATGTGCTGTTCTAGGGTTATTTGAAAAGTCCAAAGATAGCACTGAGAAGGAGCTACTGTAAAGAAGCAACTACTGCAAAGCCAAATCCAGCAGTTGTTCCTGTACAAAGCCAAGATCTTACTGCTACTAACTGACCTGATCAGAGAGAGGCTGAAAGGGACCCTTTCCACAACCGGAGGAGCCATGAAATTATGTCCTACTTAACTACAGCTTGAGGCAAAAACTTCAGTCCTAATGCATCCTTAATATATTGAACACGTAAGTTCCCACACAACACTAGGACTTGACTTTTTCAAATAGATTGTAGGTGCAAGCTAACATCCTTCTCTTACATCCCAGACTTGGAAATGGTTCTTTATTGCTAGTGCAAACAGGCTCCCCATCTAGACGTTAGCCACTGGAGGGCAACATTACCCATCCATCCTACAATGTACAGCCCAGTATACAACAGACACATTGCAATGCTAGTAGCTAGCCAAAAAAGCTAATGTAATGAACAAAATAATGCTTTCAACAGCACTCTCTTGCCCAAGGCAAGTGTTGCACATGGTAAATTTATACTTTGAATAGATTAAGCTGATCTTGGAAGTATGAGGCTAATTAATTGATTTTCTTTCATTTCACTTGATGCCAATTTAGAGAGCAAAAGCATGCCAAATGGCTAGTATTTACTTTGTGAAAAGGGGCATAAATTTAGGAAGTGAAATAGGTAAGGCTATACATCATGCGAGACCACAGCATTATAGTACTAAATTAGGTTACTTGGCCTGAGGAAACTTGCCACAACAGAGGACTGCCCAACCTTGCTAGGCGGGTATTTTCCTCTTCAGAAGAGGAGAGCTGGGAGTATGACTGCGTACTTGCTGTTCTTTCCCATTGATTTCATGTTGTGTAACTGCAAAGGAGATCAAACAACAGTACTCTTAAGAGCATTAAGTGCAAGGAAATAACTTTTATGTGTTTCCCAAGTCAAGCTCCCTGACACAAGTGCAATTATTCTAGAACAAACATGCTGTAAAAACAGTGTGAGGTTTTTATCCGCTCCCAGAAGGCCTTACTTCACTTTTTCATTACTCCCTTTGATGCTTGAAATACTCCTGCTTACTAGTTCTCTTCACTGCCAAGTATGAAGAAGCTGTCCTACAACGTCGAGGATGAACTGAGTCAGTACAGCTGATAAAGTTCAGCAGTATTTACATTTACTTAATGCACTATGCTTTTGGCTGCTTTCTCCAAGATGGGTGCCCTAAGGACAATAGCATTTGGTTTGTTCCTTAGATGCACCAAAATATTTTCAAAGCAGAATTGTGTATGTAGAAACAGCTGTAGTAAGAAGGTTTTCATCTTGGAAAGTGGCTCAAGTCAGCTGCTTCAACCCTTAGTGGAATAAGCCTCATTTTGGAAGATTATCCAGTAATCCTGCCCATCAGAAATGTCTTCTACCTCCCTCCCCTGTCACTAAGTAGATGACACCCAGAAGCCTGCGGACACAATGACCTATGCTGCTGACTGGAGATGCTCTCCTTGTCTGCATCTCAAGAGGTTCAAGAGCCCTGAGCTTCTGAAGGGGTCCTGGTGAGCAGCAGTGCCAGAAGCTACGCCACCTTCAGAAGGCACCCCCGTCAAGCAGGCCTGACTACATGCAGACCATGTGAAAGCTACTTGGCCTCTGCTCCTTGCTTGAGAGGACAGAGACAGCACCAACTGGACCACTTCCAGCAGGGGCAGAACTTGACTGAAACCTAAGCAGCTCTTAGTCAGTGTTTACTTCCCTAAACCTAAAGAGATCAGGGCTCATTGACTACACCATGTCAGGGCAGACCAACTTTTCGCTCCAGGAAGTTTTCTGTCCCACAAAACTCTGTATCTTGTGTTATTTGCTGAAAAACTTGCAACACTGCTATGCAGGTTTTTTCTTTGGATAAAACCGCTGATGCTTCAAGGAGCATATTAACAGTAGACTGTTGTACCTCCTGGCCTGTTCATTTAGTACATTTAGTTACATCCAATTTCAGATCTTCTAGCTACATTTACCTTAAATCTGTATCATCTCACACTTACCTTCTGTATATAGACGACTAAGCTCATTGTGTATGATGTTCACAAGTCAAGACAGTTGAAAAAAAGGAAGCTGATCCTACAAAAATAACCTAGCATGGTTTTGGTGTGCTAGTAGGGGAGCTCTCTTCTCTTTAAGATATCACTTAGCTCAGCTTCTATCTCCTGAGCTCTGCTGCTCATCTTCTAATCGTCTTCGCAGTATTTCCCCCCCACACCCCAGAAATTAAAATCCACTGTCAGTGTCACCACCTACTCCCCTCTCAGCTTGATGACTTGTACTTCAGGAAGAAGTGAAAGGAGAGTTTTTGTACTGGCCAAAGCTTGGCAACAGAATCAAAACATGTCATTAGGTGATTATTCCCACTCATCTTCAACAAAGAAACCTTGAAGAGCCTCACTCAATAGACTTGACTAGAGCAACAAAACATCAAGAAATAAACAGGAGAGCAAGACATTAAAAAAACTCAGGGGACACTTACAAGCCAGTGCACCCATCAATATTCTGTGAAAGTACTGAAGAGCTCATAGGAGCAACATGATTAGAGTACAACACTATGATTACTACCCATTTTTATGTAACTTAGATCCTTAAGGAATTGAAGGAGTGTCCAAAGATCTGGCTTGAACCCTGAAGCATGAGACACTTCTTGAGTCTAATACCACTTCCCATTGTGCTGTACAAGTTCCATGAGTCAGACCTGAGTTATATATTCCCTTTCATAAAGCTCTTACTTCACATGATTTAACAAGTCTATTTTCTAAAAAAAGATGGGATTTAAGCTTGACAAAAATAAAGGGATTTTACAGCTTTCCCTCATCATTAAGAGAAACCAGGCTTGATGCCCTGACAAATTCACAGTGCATTTGTTATCTCTTGAAAAGCCACAAATTATAATTTAATACTCTTACTTCACTGGGCCTGCAAAGGTGACATTTCCCATGTATATCTGTCTCCTTAGTGTCTGCTCAGTAATAGTCATAGCTTCTCTATGATTGAGTAAATAACGTGTTGTGAATTCTGTAGTGTTTTTAAAGATGAGTCACTCAGGACGCTTGCCAACTACCAGAACTCACAAGAGAACTCTTACTAAAATTGTATCAGTTTTCTCTTAAGTAGATGAGCCAGCTAGTTACTACTTCTGTCTTGGTGAGATGCTTGATTGCTCCAACACGAGGCCTATTTTGAACAAGTGTTAACACAGCAATTACACACCTCGCCAAGACAGCAGGGCACAAGCTATGAAAACCAACAGGTTTGTAACAAAGTCAACCAGGCAGGCTTCATCGTGTCAAGTTTAGAATCTAAAGCAATACTAAGGGTCACAACCAGGAATCATTCTACTGATCTTGCATACTGCATTGCAGTACTAGGATCCAGTAGAAGAACAGACACTGAGCTAAAAGAAGCTGACGCCACTTGAGTCTTGTTGAACTATGGTCTCCAGAAGTCCTTCCTAACCTCAGCTACTCTATAATTAAAAGCTTAGACGCTCACAAGCCAAAGTTTAAGTAGCTGCACAGCGTTGTGTGTCCCTCAACTGTATTAAGTGGCAGTTTTCTACTAAAGCACATTTGAAAGATAGCCTTCCTCAGAGTGAAGAAGAGGGCCTCACCAAAAGCCTCCCAACTTCAGAACATGTAGTTTCACTGTAACAGGCTTAGCCTCAAAAAAAAGGACTTAGCAAACTGATTCATAGAATCAATTAGGTTGCAAAAAGACCTTTAAGATCATAGGGGCCAACCATCAACCTAGCACTGCCAAGTCTACTGGAAACCATGTTCCTGAGCACCTCATCTACACATCTTTTAAATACCTCCAGGGATAGCAACTCCACCACCTCCATGGGCAGCCATTCCAATGTCTGACAACCCTTTCAGTGAAGACATTTTTCCCAATATCCAATCTAAACCTCCCCTGGCACAACTTGAGGCCATTTCCTCTTGTCCTATCACTTGGGAGAAGATCACCCCCCACCTCTCTTCACCCTCCTTTCAGGGAGCTGTAGAGAGCGATCAGGTCTCCCCTCAGCCTCCTCTTCTCCAGGCTGAACACCCCCAGCCCCCTCAGCCGCTCCTCACAGGACTTGGGCTCCAGACCCTTCCCCAGCTCTGCTTCCCCTCTCTGGATATACTCCAGCATCTCCATGTCTTCCTGAAGTGAGGGGCACAAAACTGAACACAGTATTTGAGGTGCAGTTTGAAATCTGAGAAGACTTACATTTAGAGAGTTAACAGACAAATTTTACTTTTGCTTGCACTGAAATGCAGAGTTAGGTCTTAACAAGCCATCCCAGATTCAGTAACTGACCACCACTTATTTGGGATAATACCTTTTTCACAGCATTACCTTCACAAACCAAGTACCAAAGACAGCACCAAATGAGAAGTTCTGCAGTTGAGAATCATCAAGCTGATGTATCATCAGTGACATTGAGGCATAACCAAGTGAGTTTTTTTTACCTAAAATACATCCTTTCTTGCACTATTTCATTAGCTGCCTTCACTGTTCAACAGAAATGTACTTGATAGTGAATCTAAAAGTGCACAAAGTTAAGAGTTCAAACAGGCAGACCACAGCATGTGCTCACAGGAGATGTGGGGCATGAACTCAGCTACCACATCCTCCAGGAAAGCTTTTGTTCCCACCAGAACTGGGGTACCTTAACCTTAAGTTATAACCAGTTCATGTGAAGACTCTGTGAACAACATTAAGGAGTGGTTTGGTTTTTGGGTTTGTGGTTTGGGTTTTGGTTGTTGTTGGGGTTTTTTGTGGGTTTGTTTTTGGTTTGTTTTTTGTTTGTGGTTTTTTTTAATAATTTGGAGAACCCCAATGGTGTTCAACCGTGAAAAATTCTAGGCAAATATTCAGACATACTCAAGTCTGAAGAAAGGAAGTTCTGGAATAATTCACAATGGAGCTTTTATTTTCTAGCTCTTCTGTTATCAAGAGTAATTTTGAACTCTAATTTTAAAATGATCCCTTCTTCATAGATACATGTCCTGCGAACTAGTATGTCCTTAGATCATCTGCATGCAAGTAGCAGGGTTCATAACAGCAACAGCCTTGAAGTTAATCCTGCAGTTGCAGAACACCTCTTGTTTCTCTCAAGAATTATGCAAGAGTTGCTCTGCCTTAAGTTATGAGACACAATGGCTCTTTTAATTGCCAAAGGAGAAAAACACAACACACTATCCCTCCACAGATGACATTTACCCTATATCTTAGGAGTAAAGCAAGTTGCATCTAGAAAAAGAGCTATATAGGAAAAAAACATGCTCAGTAATATGTATTTAGGTGTGGTTGGTTTTTTTTTTTCCCCCAGATCTGGTTAACTTCAAACTCTAAAAAGCACCATGGAAATTACTAACATGCATCTCTCAGGAACAAAGCTTTTGAACAGGTACATTAAGAAGTCTGATATTCAATTAACTTAAACTACAGCAACATTAAACAAACTTGTCAATTTCAATAGGCAGTTATAAAACAGAAGGGAAGAGGATACCTTTCCTCTACTTCCCCAAGAGAGTTCTTTGGGATTTGAGGCCAACCAGAACTCCTGTAGAGGAAACTTAGTAAAACCCACCTTTTATATGTGACAGTAGCAAGTATGAGATCCCCATAGGAATACAAGTGGTGAGTAGGAAAGAGGAGCAGAACGTAAAGTACTGTATATATTCAGCCTAGGAATTCAGTAGCACTGAGCTGCTTCTTCAGTAATGTTCAAGCAGGTTAGATGGCAAAGAGTTACCTAAAAAAGGGAATGGTGTCAATTCTGCTAACATGAGGGCTAAGACCTTTAGCTGCCTATGCTTAAGAGCTTTTTAGACTACATTACTAATATTCAGTGCTTCAGTCTGGGATAAGGAGACCATGACAAGTTCTAGTGACAGAACATGGTTGCTAGCTGCAACATAGACAATGCCTGAGAAAACATACGCATGCCACCTTCAGTGTAACATCAGGAAGTGCTTGTGAAGCTGAAAGCATCCTCCATGTCCATCATTCCATGCATTAGGAACCTTCTAAAAGGCCTTCTATACAAATAGGATGAAATGCTTGCCACCATGCAACACTAAGAGTAGATAAATTAGTACAGTTAAGATGTCTGCATTAGCATTTCAGTAACTGGGTGACTACTCAGTCAGATCAAGACCCTCCAGTGAGCAGCCTGTGCAGTAACACAAGCAGCATTATATGCACTCCTGGGGAAGGCATTGTTTTTTTCTTACCGATTAGAGACAATGTAAAACAGAAGAGTCTCTAAATTGGAGAGGCATGGATTTGATGGATGGATTGCTCAGTGGCTAAGGAGCTGGCTGGATGGCCGCACTCAGAGTTGTGGTCAATGGCTCAAAATCTGCACGGAAACCAGTGACAAGCGGCA
>NW_010263730.1:18455-35425 GCF_000690775.1 Eurypyga helias | reverse complement strand
ACATGAGCCGGCAGTGTGCGCTGGCAGCCCAGAAAGCCAACCGTATCCTGGGCTGTATCAGAAGTGTGGCCAGCAGGTCGAGGGAGGGGATTCTGCCCCTGTACTCTGCTCTGGTGAGACCCCACCTGGAGTGCTGCATCCAGCTGTGGAACCCACAACATTGGAAGAATATCAACCATTTGGAGCAAGTCCATAGGAGGCCACAAAGATGCTCAGAGGGCTGGAGCACCTCTGCTATGGGGACAGGCTGAGAGAGTTGGGCTTGTTCAGCCTGGAGAAGAGAAGGCTCCGGGGAGACCTTATTGCAACCTTCCAGTACCTGAAGGGGCTACAAGGAAGCTGGGGGAGACTTTTTACAAGGGCCTGTAGTGACAGGACAAGGGGTAACGGGTTTAAATTGAAAGCAGGGAGATTTGGATTAGATATCAGGAAGAAGTTCTTCCCGGAGAGGGTGGTGAGGCACTGGCACAGGTTGCCCAGAGAAGCTGTGGATGCCCCATCCCTGGAAGTGTTCAAGGCCAGGCTGGATGAGGCTTTGAGCAACCTGGTCTAGTGGAAGGTGTCCCTGCCCATGGCAGGGGGGGGGGGACTAGATGGGTTTTAAGTTTCCTTCCAACCCAAACCAGTCCACGAAATCAGTTCTGACACTAACTGCAAGGTACATTCTCCAAATACCTGTAATAGTGTTCTTTTGGGGTGTGTTGTTTTGTTTTTATTTTTAAGTATTTGCATGTTCCAGCGGAACTACCAGGACACAGAAAGCAAAGTATGACCAGACTAGAGTTATTCCACAATATTTTATTCTTACAAGTTACCTTGATTTTATGTCTGACAACAGCTAATGCTATAGTGGGAAAAAACCTTGTGCTCATGTGAAGCAACTTGAGATGGCTATGGAACAGTCCTACAAGTCAAACTTGGGACAGTGGGACTTAAAGCTCACAGATAACCCTTCTGTTCAGGTCAGAACACAAAAAAAGAAGACATCCATACCTTTGTGGCAGACATTTTAGAGATGCAGAGCAAGGAAGAAAAGCTGTTTTATGTACAACAAAAAATGAGATTTGAAGGTAAGTTTTTTTCTGTTCTAGATACAGACCAATAAAGAAATAGACTTAAAGACAGTAGTCCCCAGATGGATATTGGAGCCCTCAATATCAGAAGGATATTGACCACTTGGAGGGAGTCCAGAGGAGGCCACGAAGATGATCAGAGGGCTGGAGCACCTCTGCTATAACGAAAGGCTGCGAGAACTGGGCTTGTTCAGCCTGGAGAAGAGGAGGCTCCGAGGAGACCTCATTGCAGCTTTCCAGTATCTGAAGGGGGCCTACAAGGGTACTGGGAGAGGACTTTTTACAAGAGCCTGTAGTGATAGGACAAGAGGTAATGGGTACAAATTGAAATCAGGGAGGTTTAGATTAGATGTCAGGAAGAAGTTCTTCCCAGAGAGGGTGGTGAGGCACTGGCACAGGTTGCCCAGAGATGTTGTGGATGCCCCATCCCTGGATGTCTTCAAGGCCAGGCTGGATGTGGCTTTGAGCAACCTGGTCTAGTGGAAGGGGTCCCTGCCCATGGCAGGGGGGGTGGAACTGGATGATCTTTAAGGTCCCTTCCAACCCTAACCATTCTATGCTTCTATGATTAAAAGTGAATAAAGCTTCAGAAGCATGACAATAGAGGGCTGAGCAGAGGAAGCTTTATTTTCTAAACTCCAAGATGCAAGGAGAAAG
Source organism: Eurypyga helias (assembly GCF_000690775.1). Classification (NCBI taxonomy): domain Eukaryota; kingdom Metazoa; phylum Chordata; class Aves; order Eurypygiformes; family Eurypygidae; genus Eurypyga; species Eurypyga helias. The sequence continues at coordinate 33,695 of NW_010263730.1, read as the reverse complement.
TTGTCATCAATCAAGCTAACCCAGATATTGCAAAGGAAATTAAACAGACACAGGTCTAACTTCTATCCTTCTCATAGCTGTGCAGCGTGTATCGATTTTCAAAATTACCAAGAGTAATAAGGATATTGCTGGGCAGGAAAGACAGACAATGTGATAATGCTCATGGATTGCTGAAGTTGCCTAAAACTCACAGAGCAGTTGCCTAGAGGAGTAGACAGTAAATTGTCCAGCATGAGAAGCTGCCATGCAAGAAGAGCTTCTACCAAGCCTCACTGAGATCAACTGTTATGCTGGACAATGAGGACAACTGTAAACCTTCTCTGACACCAAATCTGGTGATAATTGCGTTTAAACTGGCAAGAACAGAAGACAGATAAAGTGGCCACCGGTTTAGTCTAGCTTACTCTGAAGAGCTGAGAGCTACATGTAGCTTAGAAATGTCAGTCTTACAAAGACAGTCAGTCTTGAACAGATGCATTAATCCAGTCTTCAGGAACATGTAAGTGCTGCAAATGCCACAGTACAAACACCTAACTGAGCACTTCAGGGTTCAGTGCAAAAAGTACTTCTATACAGTGGGAGCTCAGCTAAGCCAAAAGAAGCCTGGATATACCGGTCAGTTAAAGGAGTTATTTGCCAGTAAGATGTAGCTGCAGAAGAACTGCAGTCTTAGGATACATACAGATACTCCTAGTATAGACGGATCAGTAGTTTACAGGTGATTGATCATGTTAACAGACACATAGCAACCGTAGCTCTCATAGTAGGTGTATAGAACTGTACACATTTGTGAAAGACTTATTGTAGCCTTAGCTGACACAGAAACAACTGTAGGGATTACAAGGGATAATAACCAGGCCCACCTCATGAAAGTCACTTCCTTCTGTGCCAGTAGTGGACAGCCACATTATTCCAAGCAAAAAGGAGTTGCCAGAATACACAGTTATGGGATAGCAAAGGCGCTAAATGCTGCTCATGGTGTGAGTTAAGGTCTCCTTGGTGCATTTCTTCTTGCTGCTTTGAATGGCAAAGTAAAGGCCTCATGTTTCCATTCCCTCTAATAATCCTCATGCAGCCTTGGTGAGACCATGAGAGGAAAAGCACTTTGCCCAAAATAGCTCTTCATCTCCAAAGCCATTTGGTACCCACTCACTTCATGTCAAAAACAAGCAGCTTCTGCTGATAATGCTGAGCTCATAAAGCTGCATAAGACATACATAATCTATTCTTATTATGCCTCATTCTTCACAGCCACAACTGTCAGCAAAAATCCAGGGCTAAACCTGTATTGCTGATAAGTAAAAAGAAGTTAGCCCCTTCTTCCCCTTCCCCAGCTTCCTGACTAAATTTCCAAAACCATTAGGGGCACTAGTAAGTGATACCCATTGAACCAAGTGATCTACTGTTGTTTTTAAGTTCCCATACTGCACTGGGCAAAAGTGACCTTTGTAGAAGCTTCAGTCCTATTCCACTCTTTCATCAGATGTACTTCAAACTCACGTTTGCCAACAGTTTAACCTGGTTTCACACATTTTTCTGGTATACAATGTTGTGTCTGATTTATGACAATGAACGATACATCTGGAGCCAGAAAAAATAGATTTCAGGCAGCTGATAACCTAGATCAAATAGCCTGACACAAAGTTGAATTATCAGCTTCAGCACCTACTGTTCAACACCAGAATTTTAAATAGCAAAGTACCACAGCTTCAGTAAGCTAGAGGAGCCTCCCAAGCTGTCCCTGAAACCTCTCGAATCCAAATTAAAATACTTCTTCACATGCAGCAGTATTTCTAAGAGCTGGTTCCAACAACTGGCATTTCTCAAACCTGGATTCAACTCCAAAAACCACCAATGAGTACTCTCCAGGTTTCCAGTAACTTAGCAAATACTATTAAGGCACAAATGTATCATCAATTTTTTCCAATGGCACATAGCTTCAACAAGCCCCATAACAAACAGCAGTAAGGCAGCTTTGAAGGAGATAATGGAGGGACCGGTTCTGTGAGAACTTGAAATTCCAAGCACTAGTGCTCCCTGTTCAGGGTTACACAGGTTTTGAGACTTGGGGGAATGACGTTTCTGCTCACCTCTCAGTGACAAACCACATCAAGATTTCTCTTCTCTTTTCACATTTTTCCCCCTCCCCTCATCAACTCCTGGATTAGCATCACCTGCCAACTGTCATTCAAGCTCAAAACATGTTTGCATACATTAGAATGCACTGAACAGGTCTTCAGCACTTGAGACAGTCGAGAGGACACTGGATTTAGCGGTCCTTACGTAATAAAAAAGCATTTTATGTACAAGGCAACAGTGCAAAGGCAGATTCCACTGTGCAAACATGGACTGTATCCACTGTGCATGCACTTTCAGCCTCTAAGATAGAGATCATTTTACTAAGAAGTTCCTTTTGAAATTTCAGGTCAGGAACTCTTCCTATACAAAAGTAAAAAACCAAACAATACGGAAACCATTGCATTTGACAATGCACAACAGCAATTCCACTCTCTTCTTCCAGTATCATTTATTTGCAGTTCCTGGAATTTATCAGATATGTGATCGTTAAACCAATTTTAAGAAGTGAACATGAGGTGCAAGAAGTAACAGCTAAACTGGTTTCTTGTACTCTGAACAAGAGTAAACATCTCTCCCTCTCAATAATCCCACCACTCAAGGAAGATCCTAGAATTCTAACACTTTTGTCAGATACACCTTGGATATGCATGACTAGTAATCCCATTTGTGGGCCACACACATACCTATCAAGCACAGTGTATCTGTTAAGTGATTAGTGGAATATTTCCAAAACAGTCATCAGAAATCTTCGCACACTGACAGTCACAGCTAATCCTTCAAACAGTGCCCTTACTGCCTTACCTTCTCCCACCTTTCAGACTTCTTTCCCTGTATTAATATTGGCTGAAGCTAAAAATATCTTTGGCACATTGTAATTCTATTAGTATTCTGGCACACAGGTGCCTTTCCTTTCTCTAATGCATCTGTTCCTATAACAATTTACTAACAGCTTTAAGCATATCAGCTGCAAGCACAGCTGATCTTGATCTCCAAGAGAACAATTTAAACTAGAAAAAGAAATTTATATGCTCATGATATAAAGCTATCTGTATTCTTGTACTAAAAGCCCAGAGGCCTGTGACGCTGGTTTCTAGCCAACGCTAGATTATGAAGATGTACTGAATGCATACTGACCTTTTGCTCTAAAGCATTCCCAAAGCTCTTGTTCTTAATTCTGTCCACCCACAGTTCAGTGTAATGTACAACAAAAGCAGCTGCCCATTGTACAGTTACCTAGAGAGAAGCATCTCTTCCAGCGACGACACAGAGACATGATGTTCATTCCTTCTTGCACTGGCTGCATGAAGATGAACAGCAGTAGTCCTTCAGAGATCTCTACAGCATTAGCAGGTCTCAAAGCTGATTAAAGTGATGCCCATGGTAATCTGTGAAATATATGTTTTGCACTTTGCAACTGCTCCGCATTGGCTTTGCAGAAGGAAAGTGCGGTAGGTGCCTGCGGGTACCTGCGCACAGGGACAGCTGTGGCTTTCGCTGGAACATTCTAAACACATTTCAGTATCATCCCATATTTCAGCATTTGAAACAACCACCTGCCCAGTTCCTGGACTCTGACACATACACGCCCTCCCCCCAAGTTCCAAAGAACCATTTCTCAAGTGAAGTCCTCATAAAAAGATAGAATCTCTAGCAGGAACAGAACTTCAGTTCTACTCTGTCTGTGATGTTATGGGTCATAGTATCTATTCATCTCTGCAGATATAAAGGATTTTTTTTTAAACTTACTTTTCCTTGCTTCTGAACAGGTTTATAGCAAAGTATTTTCAGTTTTAAATGAAAAAAAAAATCAACTATTATTTCAGCTAATAAAAATCCCTCTCCTTTAAGAAAGAGCAGTTTTACTTTTCACCTGTGGTAACCCCATCTCTGAAGATTCACATATATTAAAATGCCCTTAGAGCAGCTTTTCAGGGTCCTTTCTCCCTGGCAGTCTTGCCTCCCCTCTTTCTCCTGCCCCCCCCCCCCAAGACCATTTGCTTGCTTTTTCAGTGTGGAATAGGAAAGGAAACTTCAGCAGCCTGCTTTAAGCCTCAGAAGTCAGCCACAGGAAGAGGCAAGGATTTGGCTTGTGTCAGAATTTACCATCCCCATGACCTGCAGAACATTTCCCTGTGGATGTCAGGGCAATTTCAGTGATCTACTGGCTATGTTGAGCATGGAAGAAGAGTTACACTGTGACAGCTGCATGCCCTGAGAAAGCCAGGACACATCAGCAGGGAAAGATGTCAAGAACCACCACTGGCTGTTGACCACCAACCACAGCTTGGTCAGTTCTGTCGTTCAAGCCACCAGCACACTAACATTACACCACCAACTCTGGAGTTGAGTTCTATTTGTGCCTCTGCAAAGCCAGACTCCAGATGTGAGGAGTTTATAAAGCCTATCTCATACCATGGACTAGAATCTGGGTGGAGCAGAAAGCCAGAACACCATCTGGCCATTGGCACCACCACGGTTGTTGACAGGACTGCATGAAGGGTTTCAAGTATTTATGAGCAAGACAGTGACAGGAAGGCATGGAAGGCACTGCTAGCTGCAACTAAGTGCTTTTTCCTCAGGAGAGGAAGGTAACTTGAAATTTTAGTTGCTCTTATCCAGCTTTCATTAGGGAAGCATGTTGCATAATGCATGAGGAAAACATCTGAGAACAGCATTTGAGAACATTATCCACTTCCTACACAGATGGATCCATGAGCAGACAGTATTGGATCTGTTTGTCCTCTGCATATAGCTATACTTGGTTTTTCTTACTAAAAATGGTAAAAGCTCACCAGCTGACTAGCCTTGCATATATTCAGAGTGATAGAATCGTAGAACGTTTAGGTTGGAAGGGACCTTAAAGATCATCAAGTTGCAACCCCCCTGCCATGGGCAGGGACACCTTCCACTAGACCAGGTTGCTCAAAGCCTCATCCAGCCTGGCCTTGAACACTTCCAGGGATGGGGCAGCCACAGCTTCTCTGGGCAACCAGTGCCAGTGCCTCACCACCCTCTCTGTGAAGGATTTCTTCCTGATATCTAATCTAAACCTCCCCACTTTCAATTTAAACCCATTACCCCTTGTCCTGTCACTACAGGCCCTTGTAAAAAGTCCCCCCCAGCTTCCTTGTAGCCCCTTCAGGTACTGGAAGGTGCTATAAGGTCTCCCCGGAGCCTTCGCTTCTCCAGGCTGAACAAGCCCAACTCTCTCAGCCTGTCCCCATAGCAGAGGTGCTCCAGCCCTCTGAGCATCTTGTGGCCTCCTCTGGGTTTGCACCAACCAGTCTATGTCCTCCATATGTTGAGGGCTCCACAGCTGGACACAGCACTCCAGGTGGGGTCTCACAAGAGCAGAGTAGAAGGGCAGAATCCCCTCCCTCGACCTGCTGGCCACACTTCTCCGGATACAACCCAGGATACAGTTGGCTGTCATGTTTGCCTGGTGAGCAGTAATTCTTCTCCAGGCTCCGGGCATCTCTTGGTGTCCCTACTGCTTTTGCCCCCTTCCAACCTAGTTTAAAGCCCTATCAAGGAGCCCTGCCAATTCATGGGCTAGAATACTTTTTCCTCTCCGAGACAACTCGACACCATCTGTCACCAGCCGGTATTGTGCCACATAAACCTTCCTGTGCTCAAGGAACCCAAAGCTCCACCATTCACACCAGCCTCTGAGCCATGTGTTGATCAGGTGTGCTTTCCTGTTCCTCTCAGTGCCCTTTCCTGCTGCTCTGGGGATGGAGAACACAACCTGTGCTCCCGATCCTGCAACCATTCACCCCAGCGCCCTCAAGTCTGTTTTGATGGCTTTTGGATTCCTCTCCTCAAGCTCATCACTGCCCACCTGCATTGCCAACAGAGGGTAATAATCAGAGGGCTTCACCAGACCAGGAAGTCCCCTGGTGATGTCCGTAACCTGGGCCCCAGGGAGACAGCAGACTTTTCTGTGGCATGTGTCTGGGACATTAGCAGTTCCCTACTAGAAACTGTAGGAATGACTTGTGTTAAACCAGAACTGCTTATCTCACCTTCTCCAGGCCAGTCAGATCTACCAGCAGAGGTGCCATTATCACATTGAGATGTAGGTCAACAGCACCAGACTGACCAGTCCCAGACTCTGTCTGGAAAGGTCTCAACTGCTTTCTGTGCTGGGCTCCACTTACTCTCTAACATCACAGCCACCCCTGTAACCACCTGATTTCAACAGCCCACCTGCTGCTGAGATGTACACTCTTGGTAACATCTGCCTAACGTCATTCTAGCTGAAAGCACGACACAAGTTAGCCATGGTACTTTTTACAACAAGATGTGTACTGCATGCTCCCTAACAAAGCCCCCCTCAGACCCTTCCCAACTGGGTAGCTTATCCTCACACACCTTTCACTGGGTGGCCCTGAGCTATTTGGGACAGAAATTTACTATAAGGAGTCCTTGATCAAAATACAGCACACAATCAGATCACTCAACTTAGTTATGCCCTTAAAAAGAAGGGATAGAAACCCCCAGATCAACACATAACACTGCACTGGTACTAGAACTTCAAACTTCTCAAGCTAGCTTACCTTCTTTGACAGATGCAATACTGTTATAACAAGCACACTCAGTGGAGAGGGTAGAGACTGACTTAATCTCGCCATCATGACACTTGCTATATAGACTAATTTTCTTGTCCTAAAGACAAATATCAACTTGTTACTAATTTTATTTATGTTTTTATAACTAATGTCTACCTCACAACAGATAGTTAGCATTAACCTCCAAGATTTTTGTGACTACTCCAAAACCGTACGAGACAAAAACCATGTTCTACCACCAAAATTGCACAGTACTTATCAAGCAAATGACCCAGCTGAAATTCTCTCCAAAGTTACCTATCTGTATAGCTACATAGATCCTTCAATGGCTCGTGCAGACCTCTCTGCGCAAGCAGAACATACATGAGCCATGCTCACGGCACACTCAAGAACCAGTAGGACACATTTTAGGCCAATCCTGATGGCATATTTACCATCAAGTGCCTCGTATCAGTACAGCTTGTTATTACAGGAAATCCTTCCACACAAAGCTGAGTATCAGCGAGTCAGTAGTGGCAGCTCCAGGCATTGAAAAAAATTGAGTCAGACAAAACACTACAAAACCTTTTGTATTTAAGCATCATCATGTTTAAAGTCTTGGGGCTTGCAGCTTGTTTCTGTTCTTTTAAAAAGAATTTATCTTATCAACCCTGACCCCTTTTAGTGCACATTTTCAGGATTGCCTGCAAACACAGCTTGATTGTCCTGCAATGCAGGTTCATCTCCCCTGTGCTACCTTGAAAGGGAGTTGGAGGCTCAACATAAGACTGATAAGTAACGTCAGGAAATCTCGAAGTACGTGGAATTTGCTTTAATGCTAAAGTTACAGGTCACGTAGTTCATGTTTTTGCATCAAGTTTAGCAAGAACACGCAAAGTACAAGTCATTGTGTCCAACACTTATTCTGGATTAATAGAAGACTGGAAAAATCAGTTAAGATTTTCTTTGTGTACACTTCCCCATCAGTTTTCTACCACTTCAATAGTCACTGATTATGCTGCTTATCTAGTATGCATATGAAAGGACTAGAATGATCTGATTAAAAACAAACTCAGAACAGAAAGACAGGTAATTCTTTATCCCTCTGTCCTGGATTAACCCCAGTCAGCAATGAAGCCCCACAGAAAATCACAAGAGTGAAAGTGAGAAAACACATGGGTTGAGATAAGGACAGTTTAACAGGAAAAGCAAAAACCACACACACAAGCAAAGCACAACTAGGAATTCATTGCCCACTTCCAATGGGCAGGCACGTGTTCAGCCACCTCCAGGAAAGCAGGGCCCCATCCTGCCTAACAGTTACTAGGGAAAAACAAATGCCATCACTCCAAACATTCCTCCCTTCTTTCTTCTTCTCCCAGCTTTACATGCCAAGCATGACATCACATGGTCTGGAATATCCCTTTGGTAAACTGGGGTCAGCTGCCCCAGATGTGTCCCCTCCCAACTTCTTGTGCACCCCCAGCCCACTGTCTGGTGGGGTGGGGTAAGAGGCAGAAAAGGCTGTAACTCTGTATAAGCACTGCTCAGCAGTAACAAAAACATCCCTGTGTTAACAGCACAAATCCAAAACATGGCCCATATCAGCTACTGTGTAAAAATTTAACTATATTCTAGCCAAAACCAGCCCATCCATTCCTGTCCCAGGGAAGCCACTCACATTCGAACAAAATTACTAACAATTGCTGAGAACTACTAAATACCAGATCAGTCATTGTATAGTATATACTACATCCCTGTGTTAACAGCACAAATCCAAAACATGGCCCATATCAGCTACTGTGTAAAAATTTAACTATATTCTAGCCAAAACCAGCCCATCCATTCCTGTCCCAGGGAAGCCACTCACATTTGAACAAAATTACTAACAATTGCTGAGAACTACTAAATACCAGATCAGTCATTGTATAATATATACTTGCTCCTGAAGTCACCTTGTGATTTTTATCACCCTGTTCATCGTGATAATCAGAACTACATGCTGGGATATGCCAGAAGTCACAGCTAAATCATTTAGTAAGTACCACTTAACAGCAAATATTTTCAATAGTCACCAACATAACCGCATCACAAGGAAGAGTCTAAGCATCTAATTCAGTAGTGTTCATTCAGACTCGGCACACACAGCCACCACTACAGGTACACTTTTTTGCAGCCAGGGGATTAGGCACAGATGGCCAAGGCGAGAGTCAAAGCTGTGTGGCACTTGGAGAGCACAGGATAACTTTTTCATGTAACAGGGACCAGGATTCTCCCATTTGTTTCCAGCATTCCCACCTCTGTGATCAATACGTACATCAGAAATATGGTTACCAAGACATACCCTTCATAAAATTCATCTATTCTATGAATAATAAAATACTTAATGGTGTCTGTTGCTGATAAATATTTAGGTAACAGATTTCACCACCACCACTTCACTAATTTCTGAACCCTTTGGGTTCCTAGGAACCCAGCCCTATGAATTCATGCAAGTCTGCATCCTTACCCAGCCTTTGTTCCCCACAAAACCAATCACATCCCTTAGTAATTAAGTTAGTAATTACACTCCTCTAGCTGCACTGACAGCTGACTCCAAAGACACAAAAGATCATGCCCCTGCTCTGATGTCACTACAGATTTCTAACCTTACTTCACACAGCACAGAGTGTAAACTTCCGGAGATCAGGCTTTTCAGCAGTACTCAACAGAAAGGTTTAAAGGTTTTCTATACTTGACAGGTGTCCTTATTATAAAGTTATTTGAAGTTAAATAAGGGATTACTGTCAGTCTTCTATATATTCTGGATTTTTAAGTCTGCATCTACTTTGCTCCTGCAGTTCCAAGTCTCCAAAGGAGAAAAAAATTTGTTGAAGAAATGCAAAGCAGAAGCAAAGTCCAACTGCAAGTAAGTACATAGCCAGAATTAACACCATTTTTAAAAGCCTTCAAAGTAATTTATTCCTATTTGCTCATTTTAAGTTTCTCTTGGAGGGAAACAGTTCAGTGTCTGAACGTGCTGAAAGGAATCTTCAGGAGCACTGCATGTTAGGAAGGTACCTAAATATATTGACCCAACATGGAAGTAGGAGCAGGAATTACTATTGCTGGTCAAAGTACAAATGAGCAAAATCAAGGTTGTTTGTGAGGGACTCATCATCTAAACAGAATACCCATGCCCTAGTAGTTATCCTTGGCCCTTCCCCAGCACACACACTGCTTCGGAATACAAGTGGGTAAATGATTTTGAGTGGAGCACTATGGTAAGTCTTCAAAGGTAAGGCCTAGGTTGTGATTTCTTAGGTTCCAACAGGACCCTACACATCTAGCAAGATCACAGGTCACAGCTGAACAGAATTGTTTCATGCAAGCCTCTTTCAGAGCATATTGTTCAACCACCAAACATGCTCTTTAACAGTCTACTTTCAACTAATAGTTTTACTATGATTAAACTGAGGCTCCCTCCTCAGTAACTGATCAGGCTAACAATGTCCAACACCAGAAATAGTGCACATGTCCTACAGACTCACGATTTCAGAGACAGATCTTAAGACACTGGCTGAACTTTTTTACAAGTGTTCTACCATACCTTCATGCCTTCATTTTTATTTGTGAAATGCAAATACTTCTGCAGACTAGAAATACTTGACACAGTCCATCATCATATGCACCCTTGGGAGTCCCAGTAAAAAGAGCTTTTCCTTATGTCAGCAGTAAGAGATTTGTGCGCCTCAAGACAACTTGTGCCCTCAAATACATGACACTGCTGTGTGCCGAGCACCCATAGAACCTTCATTCCACAGAAGGTGACAGCTTAAAAGTGTATCTACCAGTTGGTGACCAGCAAGGCCCCTTCCCTTCACATGGGCAGTGGGACAGGCAAAGAAAAAAGCAGCACAGCTGTGGAAACCAGCTCATAGCCCACAGCTCAGAAGACCACAAGTTAAGAAATTAAGAGCCCCACCAAATTAATAATTAGCAATGAAGTAAACATCTCTTCATTCTTTGTACTTCAATGTGCAAAGCAACTAAATGCATAGGCCAGGTTTCTGGCAAGCTCATGAGGAGGACTGCAAGCCAGAAACCAAATACCACAACTAGCTTAAGTGCATTTGATGCTACACTGGTGACTTTAGGAGTACTGGCCACAAACCACACCAATTATTCAAGTCTTGTAGCAGCTAATGATTTCTAAAGTCCTGAACATAGTCTTTTCCAGCTATATTTAGACACAATTTTTTTTATATATATCAATTTGGATTCTTATTGTTTAAAGAAAATGTCAATTCTGTTGTACGAAGTTAGAAATCCTGTGTTTGAGTAATTTCAAGGTAGATCCAGTACCACTGAAACTCATGGGAGTTTTGCTGGGATGAACTAACAAGTTACCCACCTGTTACACTTCACTGTCCCACCCAATATTAGTTTACGTACTATTTCATTCTAAACACTTGAAAAGCTTTAGCATGTTGACTCTAAACATACCAGATTGGTGGGGGTTGCATCTAATTAAGAGATGTAACCTCTTCTCCCTGAGGCTGCTGTTCGGAGAACAGAGGATTGGCTGAACATTGAAAACACAACTTTTGTACTGTCAGTTTACCACACAGTATATTCCAGTTATTTAAGATCATGTCACTGGTGTATCAAACCTCACTACTTCACGTTCAGTTTTCCCCCACCATGAGATCAACTTCTCAAATGCAGGTAATGAGCATGATAGTAACTGCTACAACCACTTGGATTTAAGTACTCTCCAGCCAGAAGTTCAAGTATAACCGATTTCTGTTCTTTTGTACTTAGTTGGATGTTCAAGTTCAGAAACATATTCTTGGCTCTCCTCCAGGATTTATCCCTTAAATCTTTATATATAGCCCATGTTTAAAAGAATCCTGAGACAAAACTGGTGCTTGATTCAAGTGTTATATTTTCATGACAGCAAACATTGACACATGGGCATAGAACTGCCTGCAGGGTCAGTAAGACAATTCTAACAGGCATTTGTTAATCATGAAACAGTAGCTCTAGGTTCTCTTTTAAACATATTTCCCTATCTTGTACAATCAAAGATTCATGTTCTCTACCACAGGCTGGGAAGTGAATTTCATCTCAGAGCCACTCAGCAGCTAGGACCACCATAGTGTAACCTCTAATAATTTAGGAAATGAATCTTCAGTTTCCAGTTAATTTTTATCAGATCACCCGACACTGCTGATAGCATCCCTCAGTCAGGAAACAATGAGCACATTCATGCCAATACATGCAGTACAAAAAAAATATCCATTTCCAGCCTCTTATTTTGGGCTCTAATGTTATTTCAGTAAGATTAAGGTCTCCAGGGATGAGTCAGTCAATTCATGTTTGTGGAACTTCAGTGTGGAAAAATTATAAGTTTTGATTCCATAATTGCTCCCCAAGGCCCATGTGGGCACAACATCTACACACGACTCTGGTTTTAACATTACATATTTAATTAAAAAGATAATACATCTACATTTAAATCAGTAAATGTGGCATTGACATGTAAGAACCCTGTAAAGGAAACCTTCCTATATTCCCCTTCTCTGCAAAGTCTTCCACCTGCAAAAGTTACTTCAAAAATTGGTTTATTTTCAAAAGGTGAGAGGGACAAATTAAATTGCAGATTTTTTTCAGTGCAAAAATCAAAATCCTAAAAGACTGCCAGGTTAATGTTTTGCAAATCAACCCTCTACTAGCATTAAGGTACTTTGTCCCATCTGCCAACAGTTTTTGTTTCAGGTCAGTCTTACAGCAGACCTGACTGCAAGTCTTCTTTCCTGCTCCCTTGCAACTATTTCAGCTGCACCCTACAGGAGAAAGATGCTTGCAAACTCATTTTTATTCAAGGTTGTCACAATATATAGTTTCACAACTTGGGAAAATAAAGCGTTTGAAAATAAACAGGCACATGAGAAACCAGCTCCTCTATCAAAGGCTTCTCTTGACAGGGCACAGCCAGCTATACTTGACTCACATTTCAACCTCACCTTTTTTACATACTACTTTTGTCCCAGTAAGAGTGAGGGCTCCGATGGTACCCTCAACTGCCAAGTTCCAGTTGGAAGGAGACTTGGATTCTCTCATTTCTCACAGTTCCTAACACCCACTGTAGTCTTACACCATCCTCTTCACTCTGTTCAACTCCAGTCATCTTTCTGCAGAGGTTCTCTTCAGCCACTGCCTGAGGCTCTTTGCTATATAAGCAAAGCTGTCAAATCTGATAACCAAGCGCTAAGCTGTGATAAACTCAGTAGTGATGCTTTCCATAGCTTCATGTAATAGTTAGCTTCCCCTGGGAAGTTCTATCTTTTCTCTGATCTCCCTTTGTTCCAGAGACCAGTGCTCAGTTCCTTCACACACATCTCTAGTACACACAGCCCATGAGGAGGGAAACCTGATGCTGCTGTGAGTTCTGTCTATAAACATGCAGAGATAGCCCAAAAGCATAAAATGCAGCACCACTGACTTAACATAGGAGAGTAACTGCAGTTGCTCCTCCAGTACACACACTTCAGCCAGTAAGTTCCAAATTAAAAACCACCAAAAAAATGACTGCAGCTTGGAGAAGTTTGCTAGTTTCCAGAAATTAATTCTCCCAGTTGCTGACATCTGACCAGAAACCCAGCAAGACGCTGAAACAAATTCATCTCAAGAATTTGACCTGCAGCCTCAATCTTAAGGTTTATACCAAAAGAACCAAGTTCCACAGTAAACACTTCCACCTGAAGCACCCACAAATTGTCTGTAAGAAAAGCAGCTTGCTGAAGTACGATTTTTTCCACTATTACTCCCAGTTAAACATAAGTGCACCACACAAATTAAGCAAACTCTGAACATGGCGACAAGAATAATCTTTTCCACCTACTACCAAATTTGTGCTGCTTGCTCACCATTCCCTGTGAAAGCATGCATCCCTAAAGGGGTCTCACAGCACAGCTCTAAACAGTGTCCCATCTATACATGCCCAAGAGCAGATATCATATTAAAATAAGGCATTCTCTAAGGCATCTGGCATGCAAAGGAAGAGCTTTCCATAAAGCTACATGTCTCCCTAAATTATGTTGGTACTGCCTACCACAAGTGCCCTTGATGTTTACAAAACGCTTTCCTCTCAAGGAAGAGCTATTCATCACCAACTGCAGTCAAAATTAAAGTACAAACCATACATTTTTATCTTGAAGGAAAAAACTAGAATAGGGTAACAGTCATATTCCTTTACTAGTGGCTGGAAAAGCTCCAAGGCAGACGCTAAGAGTTATCGCAGAGTCAACCTCTGTTCTCCAAGTACTCCAGAGCAGGCTTCCAGTCTCGTAATGGAGGAGATGGAGGATCACATCTATTCTCACTGTGAACACGTCCACATCTGCAGCCTTGTCAACATATGACACGACAAAACACAGGAACTAGTTGTGCCTCCGAAGTTGCTTTTGTATTCGTACAGCAAGGCCAACCCTGCTACGTATACTAGAAACATACTTCTGTCAGTTGAAGTCATCTAAGGCTGACTTCCATAAAGGCATCCAAGATTACCAGGGGACATTCTGTAAATACTGATTTACAAATAACCCTAGAGAAAATTAAAAAAAAAACAAACACCTTGCAGCAGGAACAAGTTAGGTCTTAGATGTCATCAGCAGGACAACCAACTTGACACTCACACCTTCATCCCAACTGGAAGTGACCACCAGTTAACCTAACACCAATGCACAGCAAGTAAGCCTTTACGTGAAGTTAATACCAATATACACCCATTAGCTGAAGAGAACAGTGAATGATTATAGTGAGCAACTTTCCCTTTTTGGTAACTACTAACCTGACACCTAGCCTGTGCTCTACTACTATCAGGCCTCAAAAGTGTAAGCTGAACAAGCATGACTATTAACGAATAATCCTTGCAATTCAATTAACAATGCTTTGTCTCAGTATTATCAATGCACTTGCTTAGATATTAAATAGGCTTTCTACTTCAGAAAGCTAAAATATTGATGAAGATTAAGTACTTGCAGTGAAATACTATCAATAAAAGCAACGTGCATTTTTTTCTTCCATCTTTTTACTCTTCATATCCTCTTGAGTAAACAAGAAAAAATCAAGTATTTACTGTACTAATTCCAGTTTGTTTTACATAGCCTGAAGCCACTACAGCTTCTTGCTTTTATATGAACTTATATTAACCCAGCATCAACAATGCTGTAGAGTTGACTTAGGTCATTTTTTATTTCTAGAGATAAGAACACTAAATTGCTAATTTAGTGTTTAGTGAACTAATTGGGGTGAAAACCAAACACTTAACAAAACCTTAGAGTCACAGAATAAAGCAAAGAAATGCATTCCTTGTACCCTGTGGCAGTAGCACTTCGTAGCACCTGACCTGTGCCTGAGACCACTGCTTTTACCAGACCAGAACACAACTCATTTACCAGCTGAAACACTGTATGAAAATGCCTTTTAAAGCTAAGGGCCACACATGCACTACCCCAAAAGGGAACCACAACACATCACAAATCTTGCCTAGCAAAGCCCTGTGGCCTAATTTACAGGCTTTGGCCAGTCTAAGTTCAGCATTCAAGACAATGCACTTACAAGCAGA